>NW_024097723.1:222500-360662 GCF_016545835.1 Crotalus tigris
GATAGCAATATTCCAATATCTGAGGGGTTGCCACAAGGCAGAGGGGGTCAGGTTGTTCACCAAAGCACCAGAGGGAAGGATGAGAAACGATGGTTGGAAACTGATCAAAGAGAGAAGCAACCTGGAATTAAGGAGAAATTTCCTGTCAGTGAGGACAATCAACTAGTGGAACAGCTTGCCCCCAGAAATTGTGGGCGCTCCATCCCTGGAGATTTTTAAAAAGAGGCTGGACATTCACCTGTCTGAGATGGTATAGGTTCTCCTGCTTGAGCAGTGGGGCTGGACTAGAAGACCTCCAAGGTCCCTTCCAGCTCTATCCTATCCTGCCCTATCTTGTCCTATCCTGGCAAGCAACCATACAAATATTGTCTTTACCACAGAACAAAAAATTGATCTATGACTAGCAACGTATTTAAAAAGTATTCCTTGTGATTCAGTGGCTTGCTATTGAAAGTTGGTTCTGGATTTGAGTTTAGATAAGGATTATAGGGCAGCCTATAAATAACACCTCTAGTGATGGAATGAGAGCGTAATGCTATAAATCAGACATGTCAAATTCGTGACATCATGTGACATCGCGCAACGTATCGGGCCGGTTTTGCCATTGCCAACAATGGGCTGCATCCGGTCCATGGGCCGGCAGTTTGACACCCCTGCTATAAATAATCAATGTTTCTAAAATTGTTTTTATTAGTGCATAGGATTTCTGCATCTATGGATCATACAAAATTTCTATTGCTTCTATTGTTTGAATTGTTAAATGAGTTTTGCCCCATTAAGACTTTTTTGACAGCGTTGTTCAGTGAATCATTGCATTTGTTAAGTTAGTAACAGAATTTTTAAGTCAACCTGGATTCCCCATTGACTTTGCTTGTCAGAAGGTTGTAAAAAGTGATCACATGACCCCAGGACACTGCAGCCATCATAAATATGAGATACTGTTGTTGCCAAGTGTGTGAATTTTAAGCATGTGACCATGGAGAGACTGCAACAGTCATAAGTGAAAAGTTATACAAGTGTCATAAGTCAGAGTTTCGGTGTGATTGTAATTTTGAATGGTCACTAAACGAACTGTTATAAGTTGAAGACTTGTAACTTCCAGTTATCTCATTGTACAATCAAAATTTGGTGTCGAAGTAGTCATATTTGGGGCTTTGGGGGCTTTCCCAAACTCAAAAAAAAAAAAAAAAAAATAGAAATTGTGGAGATTTAATATTCTTTATGGATATCCATGCCCAAATTATAATCATATGAAATGTTATTGTTTCTTTATTGATTGTTGATTTTTTTTGTTTTTCGACTTGTATGTTGTTTAGAAAACCAAATCTGCATAAAAAGATTCCCAATAAATAAAGCAATAGAACCCTGAAAAGATTACTGAAAAAGTAAATAAATCCCACCTCACCATTGGATAACTTTACGTGGTCCCTCTGTAAGGTTGGGGGATTGAATTGTATGTGTAATTTGAATTGTATATTCAAATGTTGTTCATCCTAATCTAGATGATACATACAATGCAAATATTGTCAACAGAGTAGAGACACACAAGTCTCTTCCTGCTCATTTGTATTAATATATCTGAACCTTATTTATTTATGAAGGAAAAACTTCCTTTATATCCAGTTGTGTCCATCCATCAAGTTTGCAGACATTGCTGGCAGATCAGTTTTCTCAATCCTCTCTCTTGCATTCTGTGAAATAAATCTGAGATGTGCAGGAGAATAAGAAGAACTCCTTATCTGTCCATTCAGTCGAAATATGTACGGTAGATTATTTGCAGGGAGTTTTTCACGTAAATATATTTATCAATTGGGAAAAAAACAGAATGTTGCAGCAAGAGATTGTGGAACAGCATGCTGGTAATTAATATTAAAAAATACTAGATGTTCTATTTGCCCTGATAAAATGCTTTGACAGTGTGGATCTGAGCTTTAATATGTTACTTTAATGTCTGTTAATTATTGCACAGAACAGGAAATGTTTGGTTAATGAGCTATTGCTGTTTAGAGAATCGCTTTTACTTATTTTTTGCTAATATTTACTGTAATTCAGGACATATATGCTTTCAAACCAAAGCAATAATTTCACAAGTTTTATTTAGGAGCCATAGCAAGAGGTTATCTAGCATTATCAGATTTGAACTATAAAAATCTGGATGGTCCTAACAGCAAAGAAGTATAGATTTATTTTCAGTTAATTTATCATACATTTCTATTTGTGATAAAGTAATGTTAAATTATCCTTATAAAAAATTCTTCAGAATATTAGTTTTCTGTTCTAAAATGGCTTCCTAGACTATTGGGGAATGTTAACCTTATTATCCATTAGAAAAAATTGAATTTTTCTAATACAAGGAAATATCCAAATGGATGGATGGATGTACAATAATATTCTCTTGAGAGGCTTAAAATATTCGAGTTAAGAATATGGGATTTAAACTTTATAAATATTATCACAACTTTTTGTGATAATCATTTTTAAAATATTTCAAAAGTCATACTAAATTATTTATAAAGAAACCTGAGAACTACAGTTATACTACACTAAAATTACACCAAACTGCAATTACTGTGTAAATTTTCCACACTGTATTTCATGTATTACCATCTTTAGTAAGAATGCTGAATTAGAGTTTGGCATTGATTTTTTGCTTGAAAGTTCTTCAAGAAATGAGGAAAATCATGAAACAGTATTTGATTAACCAATTTTGATGTTGGTTTATTACCCATCTTTCTTAATAATAATGGCAATAAGCAGTAAGAATTGATTCACTGATTGCTGTTGGCTTCCAGGCTTGTTAATGCAAGAGGAGAGGATTTTTTTCTTAATAGATTACCTTTATAGATCCAGATTTTATTTTAACTAGAAATATTTAATATAGACGTTTACTTTTTTTTCATTCAAAAATTAATGCTGAAATTAGAAGTTTGCAGAAATTCTTCTTCCCAAATTTATTTTTTAACTGTTACAGCTCCAGTACCAAGAGTACCTTTCACTCTGGGATGGAACAAGTTAACATCAACATATTTGCCTTCAGATGCCAACCAACTAGATCAGGGGTAGGCAACCTTGGCTACCCCTGAACTAGATGTATAGTTAATGTTGTGATTGATTCATCTATTTTTGTGAATCAGTTCTGCTCCTGTGAGAGTTTTGTGATTTAATTTCTCCCTTGTCAGCCTTATGTGTGATCCTAGTTAATCTTAGTTAATAGAACATGGTCATCATGTATAGACAGTAATAGCAAATTCTTAGAGAAAAGCTATAATCTCTGTGATTTAGCACACTTATCCTTAAAAATGCTGTATGTACGGTACAACCAATCAGATCAAGAACAATACCAGTACTGTATTAATTAAATATTCAAATTCTTTCCAACCTTGAATTAAAATGTTACAATAAAATTTATCATTGCTCTCTGTGTCTCTTTCTCTCTTTCTTTCTCTTTGTCTCTCTGTCTCTCTCTCTCTCTCTCTTTCTCTCTCTCTCTCTCTCTCTCTCACACACACACACGTGTGTGTGTTAATGGCATCAGAAGCATTTACTTGTTATAATAGTTAGCATGATATGATAGATTTGTTACGATATCAAATAGCCAGAATGCTCAGGGGCACATTAGCCTTATGCATAATAGGTAATTTGCTCTATCCTGGAAAACACGTGGTTACAATGATGCTAAAATTTCACTTCAGTACTGTGTCATACTGATCAACCTTTTAGAATGGTCATCCACATTCACATGGTATTTTCACAGCAACCTTGACTCAAATTCAAATCATAATATTAAATTATTGTGGCTAGACGTAGGTTCACCTATAGCAATCATATCACTTTGAAAATACAATATAATTTTATTTGTATGTTTACAAGCAGTAATACAGTCTATACCAGGCTCCTAGCAAAGCTTTGATACTTTGCTGAGCAGCCATGAACAAAAGCAGAATCAGGGCTTATATATCTTTGGCCCACTACATTACACAAAGGCAATGGCAAAACAAAGAAAGGGGAGGAACAGTAGAATCTTTGAGATGTGGGCAGTGAATAGAAACAATTTGGTTTACTGGACCACAGGTTCCTAAATGAGTCTTATCTCTGTCACCACTTGGGCAGTTCAGCTTTTCTTCTAGGGCACTTTAAGCAATTCACATGTATGGGGGCACCTTATAGGATGACATGTACTGTATGGAGAGGGGTGATACCTATTACCCATTAAAGAGAAAGGGTTTAGCTTTAGTTGATTCATTATACTTATAAACATTTTACTTGAGATTTTAAAATTGCAGAAAGTTAACATTCGGAAAGTAGCAGGCCCAGATAATATCCCTGGGCACGTTCTTAGGGAATGTGCAGATGAGTTGGCTTGTGTTCTTATAGATATTTTCAAACTTTCATCGCAGCAGGCAGTGGTCCCATCATGTTTTAGGACTGCCATTATTTTTCCAGTGCCGAAAAAGTCTATGATTACACATCTTAATGATTACTGTCCAGTTGCACTTACATCCATCATTATGAAATGTTTTGGGAGGCTGGTAAAGGACATTATTATATCCAGCCTCCCTACAGCATTTGGCTCACTTCAGTTTGTTTACTGTCCAAATTGCTCTACAGAGGATGCTATTTCTTCTGTTCTCCATCTGAGCTTGGCATACTTAAATGAAAGAAATACTCATGTGCGAATGCTGTTTGTCGACTTCAGTTTGGCATTTAATACAACCATTCCTCAGTATCTAGTAGACAAACGGGGGCCTTTTAGGCTTTAATATTCCTTTGTGCAATTAGATTCTTGATTTTCTTATTGATAGGCCACAATATGGTTGATGGCAAACCTTGCACAACAGTGCAAGTTGGGACTAATATTTTTAACACCGTTTTCTTGAGCACAGGCTCTCCTCAGGGCTATGTCCTAAGTCCACTGATCTCTCTGTTGACCCATGACTATTCTACAAGATTTGCCACCAACCATATTGTGAAGTATGCGGATGATACAACAGTTGTGAGCCTTATTCAGGATGACAGTGAGAGTGCTTACTGCAAGGAGGTAGAAGGTTTGGTGAGCTGGTGTAATAAAAACAGCCTCGTCGTAAACATAGGAAAAACTAAAGAGATCATTGTCGATTTCAGAAAAGGCAGGTATAACCATACATCTCTGTGTATTAATGATTCACCTATGGAGGTGGTTAGCAGCATCAAGTTTCTAGATGTGCATCTAATGAGTAGGTTAGCTTGGTTGCTCAAAAGTGAGACACTGGTGAAGTGGGCTCAGCAGCCCCTGAATTTTCTGCATCACATGAGAAAAGTACATCTTCCTTCTCCTGTCCCTACCACTTTCTGTAGAGGGACAATTGAAAGCATCCTGACATTATTGTCTCGTTTGGAAGGATTACCGCTTCGGATAGGAAGGCGGTGCAGAGAGCAGTGAAAATGGCAGAAAAGATTATTGGTAATTCACTCCCTTCCATCCAGGACATAGCATATAAGAATTGCTTGAGCAGGGTCTGCAGTATTGTCTGGGATACTACACATCCTCTTCATGACCTCTTTTCCCTGTTCCCTTCTGGGATGAGACTTAGTGGTATCCAAAGCAGAACATCTAGAGCCAGTCGCAGTTTTATTCCACATAGTATCAACTTTGTGAACTCTCAAGTTTCCTTTTTCCACTAAAAGCCGTGATGGTACAGTGGTTAGAATGCAGTATTGCAGGCTAATTCTGCTGATTGCCAATTGCCAACAGTTTGGCAGTTCAATTCTCACCAGCTCAAGATTGACTCAGCCTTCCATTCTTTTGAGGTCGGTAAAATGGGGACCCAGATTGTTGGGGACAATATGCTGACTAAACCTCTTAGAGAGGGCTGTACAGCACTGTGAAGTGGTATATAAGTCTAAGTGCTGTTGCTATTCAAAATGGACAATGGTTAATATATATATGTATGGGTGTAGGTATATATATTATTATTATTACCTAAAATTTATATGCCGCCCAATCCCAAGGGACTCAGGGCGGCGTACAAAATTAAAACAATAATATGACAATAAAACAATAAAATAAATACATTCATACAGTGTGTCCGATCATATCCCCCCCCGGGGACATCAGCCCCAGGCCTGCCAGAACAGGAGAGTTTTAATGGCTTTCTTAAAGGCCGGCAGGGTGGGAGTAGTTTGAACCTCGGGGGAAGTTGATTCCACCAGGTCGGAGCCACCACAGAAAAGGCCCTTCCCCGAGGGCCCGCCAGCCGACATTGTCTGGCCGACGGGACCTGAATGAGGCCCAATCTGTGGGACCTCACTGGTCTCTGGGAACTGTGCAGCAGTATGCAGTCCTGTAAGTAACTTGGCCCTATGCCATGAAGGGCTTTAAAGGTGATAACCAATACCTTGAATTGTGTCTGGAGACCCACAGGAAGCCAGTGCAGCTCGCAGAGGATAGGTGACACATGGGCGTACCTTGGTGCGCCCACAATCGCTCTCGCGGCTGCATTCTGAACCAACTGCAGCCTCTGAACGCTCTTCAAGGGTAGCCCCATGTAGAGCGCGTTACAGTAATCCAGTCTTGAGGTGACAAGGGCATGAGTGACCGTGAGTAAAGCCTCCCGGTCCAAATAAGGCCGCAACTGGTGCATCAGGCGAACCTGGGCAAAGGTCCCCCTGGCCACAGCCGATAGATGTTGTTCCAAATTTAGCTGTGAGTCCAGGAGGACACCCAAGTTGCGTGCCTGCATTGAGGGAGGTAAATTTACCCCCCCCAAGACTAATGATGGACCATCCAGTTGGCCTTTCGGAGGCAAGACCCAGAGCCACTCGGTCTTGTCAGGGTTGAATCTAAGCCTGTTCACCCCCATCCAGGCACATCTTCCAGGCACCGGCACATCACGTCGACTGCTTCACTGAAAGGACACGGGGTGGAGATATACAATTGGGTATCATCTGCGTACTGATGATACCTCACCCCGTGTCACCAAATGATCTCACCCAGCGGTTTCATGTAGATATTAAAAAGGGGGGACAGGACCGAGCCCTGAGGCACCCCATGATCGAGGCGCCTAGGGGTCGATCTCTGTCCACCCGCCAACACCGACTGCGACCTATCAGAGAGGTAGGAGGAGAACCACCGCAATACGGTGCCGCCCACCCCCACCTCTCCGAGACGACGCAGAAGGATACCATGGTCGATGGTATCGAAAGCCGCTGAGAGGTCAAGAAGCACCAAGATAGAGGAATGACCCCTATCCCGGGCTCGCCAGAGGTCATCGGTCAGTGCGACCAAAGCAGTCTCAGTGCTGTAGCCGGGCCTGAAACCAGATTGAAAAGGGTCCAGATAATTAGTTTCATCCAAGGATCGCAAGAGTTGGGACGCCACCACCTTCTCTACAACCTTCCCCACAAAGGGGAGGTTGGAGACAGGACGAAAGTTCTTCAAAACAGCTGGGTCCAGGGAAGGCTTCTTGAGGAGGGGCCTCACCACCGCTTCCTTTAAAGGTTGCGGGAAAGACCCCTCCATCAAGGAGGTGTTGATTATCGCCTGGAGCCAACCTCGTGTCACCTCCCTACTGGCAGAAACCAGCCAGGAGGGGCACAGGTCCAGTAAACAGGTGGCGGCATTCATTGCCCTCACGGCCTTGTCCACTTCATCAGGCGTCACAGGCTCAAACTCGCTCCATATATACATATATATGTATGTATATAGCATGTTTATGTGTGTTATGTACGTGTTTTGGTAGATATATACTTCCTTTTGAGAGCAGGCAACAGAATTTCATTTGTACTGTGTGCCAGGATGCTCACGGTAAAAAATGACAATAAAGGTTATCTTATCTATCTTAAAAGATGTTTTACATTTCAAAAATTCTTTTTACACAGATCCTGAGAACTGCCCAATTCTGAGACAAAGACTACATGACACTACAACATGAGCGAGAATAAATGTGACACACAGTTTTACAGTGTTCAAGTTGCAGATTCAACATTCACTGTACTAAAACGCTACCAGCAATTGAAATCTATTGGATCTGGGGCTCAAGGTATTGTTTGGTGAGTAGGCAAAGAAATGGTAGCACCTATCTTTTCTTGGTTAATCCCAAAGAAACCTAGTAGGGTTATTTGTATGGAGAGCCATCATCTTTTATTTGTAGCAAACACTGTGTGTCAAGGCTCTGTGGGCTCGACACTAACGGGCGGGGGAAGGGGGCGTGAACAGCGTCTAGGGCGGTGGAGGAGACCAGCGACCTGCGCCGACAGACCTTCCCTCTCCTTCTATTACCTGGCCTGTCAATGGGCAGAGCGTGGCAGCGTGGTCGTCGGCTCTGCGGCTGCTTCGGCCCCTCGCCCACAGGCCCCATCTCCTGTGTACCCTCAGCCACTCCCCCAGCACCTGAACAGAATGCTGTCAGCCCACCAAGAGTAATGGGTAGGGACAAAAATGAAAAAAAAAAAAAAGAAAAACGGGAGCGCTGACTTTCTGTCAGAAACCCTTACCACACGAGTCGATGAGTTCACAGGTGGCTAGATTTAATCAAGGAACTTCTGGCATGCGTTTAGTTACATAAACAACAAAAAAGTTTGTTCCAGCCACCTGTGAACTCTTCGACTCATATCTTCTTGGAGCCAGGGGTGTGTACATTAGCCTTATTTTCAAAGAACCCGAGTTAGAATGTTGCTACTTCAATCTTTCAGTGCTGCATTTGATACCGTACTTGGAATAAATGTTGCTGTAAAGAAGCTAAGTCGTCCTTTTCAGAATCAAACCCATGCAAAACGAGCTTACAGAGAACTAGTGCTGCTGAAGTGTGTGAATCACAAAAATGTGAGTAAATTTAATATAGCATATATTGATATAGCATATATGTATTATATTTGAAACCACATGACTACCAAATAATGTTATGGATGGATGGATAAATAATCTGGGAATGTGCTAAATATTTAAAAATAATGTCAATATTTAATTTTCCTTCATGTTTTTATTGAAGAATTTTCAACCATTTCCTGTATTAGGCTTATTTGGCATAATTACTGATACAGCATGTTAGCACAGCAGTTTGAATTACATTGTTGGTAATTTCATTTATTTTAATATTTTTAATATCATATAGCTTACCGTGTTTACTGTACCTTCTAAGATTGCTTATACTGACGTGTGAAATTATACAAGTAAGCTTTTATATAAAATAAAAAGCTTGAGCCAGTCATTCTATCTCAACCCTAGAAAGCAAGCAATGGCAAACCACTTCTGAAATCTTGCCTGAAAAACTGCAGGGATTGTCTATGCCAGTGGTTCTCAACCTTTCTAATGCCGCGACCCCATAACACAGTTCCCCATGTTGTGGTGACCCTCAACCACTTATACATCACCGGGTGCCAGGGGCATGGCCAAAAAAAAGGGGGAAAAATGGCGGACAGCCTTGTTTGGCGACTCCTGTGAAATGGTCGTTCGACCCCAAATGGGGTCCCGACCCACAGGTTGAGAACCACTGGTCTATGCACTTGCTAGGAGTTAACTCTGACTTGAAAGCACCAAAGGAAAAAAAGGACAGAAGTTTAATCCTTAATAATATTTGTAGATTTGAGTGTTAATAGAAAACATTCATATTATAGTTTTGGAGTACCGTACTTTCCGGCATATAAGACAACTTTCGCAAGCGTTAAAATTGGCGCCGAAGTCGGGGGTCGTCTTATACACCGAGTCGTCTTATATGCCGGAAATAACGGTAGTTTCCGGCGTATAAGATGACTTTCTAGGCACGCGACTCGGCGCCAAAGTCGGGGGTCGTCTTACACGCCGGGTCGCCTTATACGCTGGAATATATGGTAAATGCATCCGTCAGTTGTCATTACAGTCTAAGATAATGTAATGGAGCAAATCTTAATAGTTTGCATTAAAACCTTTTACCAATATTAATGAAATATGATAATTATAGAAATTGCTTTCTATGAGGTGAGAAATGTGTAGAATTTATTATCCTAAAAATAATTTTATTTACCTTAGCTTTTGTTTCACTTTGTAATAAATCTACTGTGAAAGCTGTTTGAAATGTTTTTTTCTTTAATATGTACTTCAACTATAAAATTTCAGATATAATTATATGTTCGGTGCAGCCATATAAAACTATATATAAGAAAATGAGATAATATTGTTGAAACACAGAAGTTCTATTATTATATTAGAAAAAACTGAAAACGTTCAAATTTTTCATAAAAATCTATTTACCATATATATTAATTTTGCCAGACATTGCTGAAAGTGGAATGATAGTCCATTGACTTGCTTCATAAATTTGCAACCAATATTGGTATAAACTTATTAAAATAGTTTAGACAATAACATCTTGACTGCTCTTTATGGTTTTGTGACTCTTATTCCCCCCAAACTCATATATACTTGATTATTCTGCGTTTTTACTTCAGTATTTTAGAATATTTATACTGTAATATTCTTTGATCTTAGCACTCCCAGAATGTTTCATATTAACATATTAACTGAATGATCTGGTTATTACATCATCATTGTGCAATTTTGTGATTGTGCTAATTTTGTTTATTTCTCTCTGACTTCTGGTTTTACAGATAATTAGTCTATTAAATGTATTTACGCCACAGAAGTCATTAGAAGAATTTCAAGATGTGTAAGTTTATTTTTTTAATTTATTGTTTTTTCATAAATATACATTTTGACCAATAATTAGCTCAACATACGATGCTTCCTAATGTATCCTTAATGATATTTCAGTAAATATGAGAAATGTATGTATATAATATCTGTCTGTCTATCTATCTAATTTGTTCAGCTAAGAATAGTAGTAAGACAAGTGATTCTTCCCATTAAAGTGCATATTGGAACTGATTTTGGAGGTACAATAGTTCACATTCTTGTTTTAACTATACTCTACTTTGTTATGGACAACATGCCAATTTAAAAAATCTGTCTGTCTATCTGTCTGTCTGTCTGTCTGTCTGTCTGTTTATCTATCTAATCTTCTGTAGTTATCATAATAGTAGTAGTAGTAGTAGTAGTAGTAGTAGTAATAATAATAATAATAATAATAATAATAATAATAATAATAATAATAATAATAATAAAGTTGGAAGGGATCTTGGAGGTCATCGAGTCCAACCCCCTGCTCAGGCAGGAAACCCTATACCACTTCAGACAAATGGCTGTCCAGTCTCTTCTTAAAAATTTCCAGTGTTGGAGCATTCACCAATTCTGGAGGCAGGTTGTTCCACTGGTTAATTGTTCTAACTGGCAGGAAGTTTCTCCTTAGTTCTAGGTTGCTTCTCTCCTTGATTAGTTTCCATCCGTTGCTTCTCGTCCTGCCTTCAGGAGTTTTGGAGAATAGCTTGACTCCCTCTTCTTTGTGGCAGCCCCACTTATTGTTAAGTTTGCGGACGATACAACAGTAGTGGGCCGTATCCAAGATGATGAGGAGATAGAAGGTTTGCTGAACTGGTGTAAGAAAAACAGTCTAGTTTTAAATGTTGGAAAAACTAAAGAGATCATTGTCCGTTTCAGAAAAGGCAGGCACAACCACACTCCTCTTTGTATAAATGATTGACTTGCGGAGATGGTTAACACCTTCAAATTTCTGGTGTGGAGCTAACGAGTAGGCTGGCTTGGTCACTCAACAGTGAGACACTGGTGAAGCGGGTACAGCAGCTCCTGCATTTTCTGCATAGCATGCGAGAAGTATATCTTCCTTCCCCTGTCCTTACCATTTTCTATAGAGGGACGATTGAGAGCATCCTGTCATATTGGATTACAATCTGCTTTGGAAGCATCACATACTGTAGCTATCTATTCAAGATGGACAGTGATTAATAGTTATATGTACTTATATGTAAAGGTGTAAGTATATACATATGTTGTATATAGCATGTTTATATGTGTGTTATGTATGTGTACACCTTTGAGAGAAAGCAACAAAATTTCATTTTTAATATGTTCCAGTGTGCCCACAGTAAAAAAATGACAATAAAGGTTATCTTATCTCTCATTAAATAAAAATAAAAACCCACAATAAAAGTACAAAGTATAACAGAAAGTAACAATAGTAAATTTAGCTGTAATAGCAGACAGCACCTCTCCAATAATTCTCTCAACATTGTCCAGAAAAGACTTGTCCTATTTCAGAAATGCTAATGCTGTAGGTTTCACTCCAGTCTTTAGTGGGAGAGCAGTCCACAAAAATACTGGAAAATACTTTTTGGGTCCCCATTTTCTTTACCCCAGAAAAATTGATTGAGCTATTGTGGTACAATGCATTTTGCTGTGCTACACATGAATTATATGTTGCTTTTTTAATTCAGCTTGTTTCCTCTGAGCTTGGTTGTTTTCTTGCAGACGTTTCATTATCCAAACTACTAACATCATCAGTGCTAGTGGGAAGTGTATATGTGCTCTCAGTGTATATACTGATGGCCCCTCCTTACTAGCACTGATGGTGTTTATTTAGTTTTGATCTGCAAAAAAACAACCATGCTCAGAGATCACCAAGGACCCCCTTCAAACCTGAGTTAAAATATGCTCTTCTATTGCCAATTTGTTTTTCTAGTTTATTAAATTTTAAGCTAATGTCATATAGTAGTGATGGCGAACCTTTTAGAGACTGAGTGGCCAAACTGCAAGCCCAAACCCACTTATGCATCGTTGAGTGCCGGGTGGGCGTGGCCAACTGGGTGGGTGTGGCCCATTGGGTAGGCGTGGCTGCGGTGGTAACAGCAGACTGGGTGGGACTAAAAAGTTCAATCAATCAATTCCAACTTTGCAAGATCTTTTTTTTCCCTCGAGAAGTTGAAATTGACTGATTGAACCTTTTTTTTTTTTTTTTGTACATGGCGGCGGAGGCCTAAAGTGAAAAGGTTTTATAAAATCCAGCTGGAGGCCTAGGACTGGGGCGATGGTGCACATGCCCACAGAGAGGGCTCTGAGTTCCGCCTCTGGCACCCGTGCCATAGGTTTGCCACCAGTGTCATATAGTTAAGGTATTGAATGAGCACTGGGAAGATCCAGCTGCTAGCCTACTCTCAAGCTTATTGGGTGAGTTTGGCTAGTCTTTATTTCTTGATCTACCTGACCTAACAGAGTTGTTGCTATGAAGAAAAATTTAATAATTCAATGGTTCAAGTTTAAACGGTTCAAGTTTAACACTTTAATCAACTGTTTCATTTTAATTGTAATATTCTGTTCTTTGTTCCATTTTACTAAATGTTTTCTATTTGATTTTAAAATAAAATAAAAAGGTGTATATCTGACTGTTAAACACTGTGACAATCTTTGATTAAAATGATTTCTGCATAAGCATGCAGGTAGTCCTCGCTTAATGACTACCCTGTAGAGTGATTATTCAAAGTTACTATGCTGCTGAAAAAGTACAATCAGTCCTCACACCTACGGCCATCACAAGGTCCCTGTAATCATATGATCAAGATTTAAGCCTGTGTTATCTCACTTATTGTACTGGAACTATTTTATGTTGAAAAAAATACACTGATAGCTTGAAATGTGTATGCATGAAATAGAATGGATGATATTTACTTTTTTAAAAAAAATATTTCAGGTATTTGGTTATGGAATTGATGGATGCTAATTTATGCCAAGTTATTCATATGGAGCTGGATCATGAGAGAATGTCCTATCTTTTATACCAGATGTTGTGTGGGATCAAACATCTTCATTCAGCTGGTATCATCCACAGAGTAGGTAGTGCTGTTATAATCACACTATTAATTGACTTTTATTTTGCATTGTTATGACTATATCTTCTAAAAATCTTTCTCTAGATCATTTTATATTCCCATGCAAAAAAATAAAAGTGTATAAAAATGACCGTAATTTTCATGGATTACTTAGATGCACTGTTACTAAGAATCTTATCTGCCTTGGTTTTATCAAAGTATATAATTGGGTAAGATTTCTTTAGAGCTATATTGTTGCTTTGATACTCATCTGTGGATTTTGACATCAGGGTGAAGAATGCACAGGTATTTGGCACAATTTCTTTATTCTGTTCCACTCCAACCAAATGTGACTCTCAACAGCTTATAGGAGTAATATTAAAATATATAATAAGAGTCAAATTATTCGCTTCTTGAGGAGAGTCTGCATTGTTTTCTCCTTCTTCATGGCAAGCAGCACCACCTTGTGTCCATTAATTGTCACATATATCCATCCTCCTGTTACGTCCCTAGAGTGGAAATATTTGAAATTTAAACATATTGTTAGATACCTGCATTTAAATTCATAATGGTTGTATGTTTATAATGCTAATATTATGAAATCACCATGCCTTACAGAAATGTACCAATAGCTAAATGTTGTTGTGTTTGATTTGCCGTAACCTCTCTCTATATTTTTTCACCATAAGTTCCTTTTTTTTCCTTCCAGAAAAGGGGAATCCACTAAGTAGAAAAAGATGGTGGTGCCTTTTGATTGTACTGGTGTAGGAACCATCTCTCTGAAGGCATCCAATTGTTAAGATGAAATTTAGAGAATGTCTTTTTCCCCCTTAAATTAGCCTTTACCCAGTACTGCATGTTCTTAGCTGTTACCTGTCATTTCATTCAGAATTAGGCTTAATAATTTAAGATTGTATAGCCTACCTGGATGTTCCAGTTACTTTTACGTTTATTTTTAAAATAATGTGTTCACTTGGGAAGTTCTTAATGTGGGCTACGCTGTCAGTATTATTAGTAAACATTAAACACTAGATAAATTTACAAAGAAGTGTAAGCACTTTTCCAGCTGTTGGAAATATGCCAGTGCTAAGGCAAAATGGGATTAAAGTTTCAGTTCCAAATAACTTTTTGCATAGAGGTAACTGAGAGCAGGATTCATTGGAATTTTCAGTCAGGTGGAAAGCATCCATGACATCTTTCATCATCTGTTCAATGTGATTAATTGATCAATAGGTTTTGCTTGTCATGTATGGCAGAATGTGCTGACTTTTAAGGATTACACTACTTTTTCAGCATTTAACTGAATGCATTTTTTGTCCTTAGGATTTAAAACCCAGCAATATAGTAGTAAAATCAGATTGTACTCTCAAAATCCTTGACTTTGGACTTGCAAGAACAGCATGTACTAATTTCATGATGACCCCATATGTAGTAACACGATATTATAGAGCACCAGAAGTTATTCTAGGCATGGGATACAAAGAGAATGGTAAGTTACAGGATAGAAGTGACATGTTTGGAGTACTTGATCAATGGTTAGATTTTTCTGTTTTTTCACTGTCTCACCATAAGCCTACTAGTTTCAGACGGTAACTTAGTTTTCTTGCCCTGTGAGGTAATTACCTGGGTCAGTTTGGCTAGGCTTGTTCAGAGAAGGAGTCTTTCTTTAGAAGATGGAAATGGCATAATATAATAGCAAGTGAGACAACTCAGCCATTGATACTAAATAGCCCCCTGGAATGAAGAGGATTTCATGCTTTGGCCTAGTGTAGGAAGTAGCTTTAGTAACAGGAGATAATGTTTTGGCCAGTAGCAGTTCCACACTTGACCCAGCTGCTCAGTTATGCAACTTTAGTTCTCAGCACTTTCTGGGAAGTACCTGCGGATTGCTTACAGTAAAAGTGGTACTTCTATCCTTGATTATTGTACACATGATAGTTGACAGAAACCTTCTGCAATATCTTCATGAGTACAGAATGAAAGCTAATGATAAAATTGATTTTCTGAATTGCTAAATTGGAATGTTAATGGTAAAAAGTACCACTTGTGAATAAGCCAAGTGTTTTTTAATTTTCACAATTGGCTTATCCACAGATGGGTGCATCTTTCACGGTATTTTGGTTGAAAATACAGCTTAACCATGGTTGGCTTTATCGGTAGAATTATATAGGATATGTGGGTACTTTTAAAAAACATTACCATATATATTTGCAGAAAAGCCCATCTGTGGGTGAGCCAAACTCAATTCTTTGGGTGTATTTTGGCATTTAAAATTCTTGGCTTATTCACAAATATGTGCACTACATTTGTCAATGACTCCTTTACAATACAATTACTTTATGAAAATGTATGTATAGAGTTTTTAAAAATGTTTAATTTTATCCCCATTACACTTAACGTTTAATAGTGGATATCTGGTCTGTTGGGTGCATAATGGCTGAAATGGTTCTCCATAAGGTCCTGTTTCCTGGAAGAGATTGTATCCTTTGCAGCTCTTTCAGGGAGTTCAGATTATTCAAAATAAGACTGATATGTGTGTGTGTGTTGTGTGCTGTGTATGCGTGTGTGTGTGTGTAAAGCAAATTTCTTGTATGCCTGTTATATATATATATAAATTTACTTTTAATGGTGTTCTGGTATTTTAAATTTGTAATTAGATCATTATTCCTGTCCATATTGTTTCAAAACATGTTAGATGTTTTACTTTATGCATTGTTATGTTTTAAATGTAAAAATGTTTTTTTGTTTTCTGCTTTAGTTCATAACTTCATAATTTTTATCATTTCACTTTTATTTTCAGTTGATATCTGGTCAGTTGGTTGCATCATGGGAGAATTGGTGAAAGGTTGTGTGATATTCCAAGGCACTGATCGTATCCTTCCCTAATAATCTTTGAATCCTAATTCATATTTAACAACACATTATTTGATTTATGGGTATAAAAGATGCTAATCCCATATACTCAGTGGAACAGTTCTTTCTTGTATGAACCAAATTTGTGAAATTTGTTGTTTCAATAAAACAGCTAAACTTTTATTCTCATATTAATTGCATTAACTTTAGTTTTTGAACATTAATTGTCCATTACAGGAGTTTTATATTTTGCAGGAGTTTTATATTTTGCAGTTTAAATAACATTTATTTAAACTAAAAATTCTGCAAACTGTTGCTCAAAATTTAAACCGATTGCTTTTTTTTTTTTCATTTTTCTGTATGATGGAAATGGATTCAACTATGGTTTTATCTTGTCACTTCTTATTCTGCTACATACCTAAAGAAGGCATGAAGGTTAGAAAAGTATAATTACAAATGCTTAATTTTAGGTATATTAATGGTTGATTATGTATTAACCTATTGACACAATAAAAGAGAGGAAGCTTGATTTTCATTTTTTTGAATTTCTGCCCTGTATTCTTTTATTCTCTAAAGCCTTATGACCAACCTAACACAATTCTTCATGAATGCTGTGTCTCCTGTGGATTTCATGTTAATGCTGATTTTCATATTTGCTGTCTTCATATTTGTGTCTTTCATGCTTAGTAAAACCCTTTGCAATAAATATATCTTAAGTTATGAGAATCTTGCCAACCTGGTACCCTTGTTGTTACTTTTTATTACTGAAGTTGCATTGGGTTGAACATACGTTGCAGAAATAATTGCAGTTTCTTCAGAAGTGTAAGTTTATGATTGAACAGGAACAGATCCAGAGAAAGCAGTGGTCTTCACATATTAATGTTTTAGGTCAAGAGTGGATGACATTTTAAGGTGAAGGCTGTAATTTAGCCTTCTTGACCTGGAGGACTAGTGATGCAGTGAGATGTGATTGATTTTTTTTTTTTTTTTTGCCTTTGTTATATTTGACAGCGGGAGGAGGCGGGATTTATATTGCTACAAATCTCATCTTCAGATTTGTGCCCTTTCCCTTTCCTAACATCTAGGAGAATCTACATTTTAACTTTAACTGTGCTATTAATTCCCTAATCTGATGTTCTTCAGAAGTATAAAAACTTGAATTCATAGAGAGCAAGCCATAAGATTAGTCTCATCAGTGGATGGAATATTAAAAACTCGGAAAGATCATGTTGATAACGTCATATCTCCAGCATGAAAGGCACAGGTTTTTTTTTTAAAAAAATAGCATTACTTTTGAAATGTGCAACAATTTCCTTCCATATTTATGTTGAAAATTCTTATCTTTATATTGGGTTTGTTTTCCCCTCCTTTATACGTCTTGCTCTGCAGCCATGCTTCTTCAATATATTTTCTAAGTACTTTTTTTCCTGTTGGGTTGTCGGGTTGATGTAGGGATTTCTTTATCTGTCCTATTGATTCCTTTCAGAATCTGGTGTAATTATGTTAGTGGTGAGTATCTATGATCATACTGATCATTGTACAGACTGTTGTTTTATACTCTTGAGTAAAGCCAAGAAAATAAAGAGTCATTGTATTTATATTTTAAATAAGTTTATGCACACAGACACACTAACACTTTTTTTGCTCCAGACTGATGGAATCCTTTAATAAAAATATTTACCTATACAGATCAATAACTGGCTTTATTAGCACAATTTACTGATTGTTTTGATATTTTATAGTACTAAATTTTGTATATAAAATTTATATAGCCACCTGTCTCCTCCCAAAGAGAACTTTTTGACCGTGTGTCAAAAGAAGGAAGTTTTATTTTGAATCTTCTATATAATATGTTAATTCAGCTGACAATCTCATGCTTATGCAAATTGTCACATGATTAGGGTAGCTAGAGGCAAACAGGGTGTACAGTATATGAAATATATTAACTATGTAATTGGTTTCATTCTTACTGGGAATCTTCAGTTGTATGTAGCTAGATCTTACTCTATAGATAGTATATTAAGAGCTACAGAGAAGGTGGATCGTATATCCCGTTCCGACAGAATCTATATTTTTGCCTGTCTAGCTCTCTAGCTTTCTAGTTTTGTAGCTTATTTATACAGCTACCAATCCCTTTCTGAAACGCTATTAAGCAACAGGACCTGGATAGCTTTTAAAGCTAATGCTTTGTATACAGTCATCTAAAGTTCAATGGGCTATGAATTCTGAACCCAGTAGAAGGTTTGAATCCCATAAAATAAGATCTGCATTGCTTATATCTGACAGTTCCCACTAAGGATGAAACTGGTCACCTACTGCCTCCTGGTGGTCAATGTGCTTTAATTATTTGATTTTCAGGCTTTTTAAAAAATATTCAAGATATCATGAAATCATATTGAAGAGAATGGGTTCAGAGTGAAGCAGAAGCTAAAAACAAGCCTACATATACCCTATGAATTTTAGCAGCATTATCCAGTCAGTCTTGTGAACTTCGTTCATTCAAATTAATGGTCTTGAGATTTTGTTTTTTTTTTTAACCACAATTTCTGTAAGAACCTGTTTTTTAAAATAAAGGTGTTGTTTAAAATAGCACCTACGTTTTCCAAAGTTCCACATACTTGCAATATAAAGTTGGAAGGAAAAAATGTTATTTTCCTAAATGAAAAATTTTGCAGATATTGATCAGTGGAATAAAGTTATTGAACAATTAGGTACACCGTCAGCAGATTTCATGAAAAAACTACAGCCCACTGTACGGAATTATGTAGAAAACAGGCCGAAATATCCAGGTATCAAATTTGAAGAACTGTTCCCAGACTGGATATTTCCATCAGAGTCTGATCGTGATAA
This sequence comes from Crotalus tigris, assembly GCF_016545835.1. NCBI lineage: Eukaryota > Metazoa > Chordata > Lepidosauria > Squamata > Viperidae > Crotalus > Crotalus tigris. Next base: position 241,872 of record NW_024097723.1, read on the forward strand.
GCTAAAAAGTAAGTGTATGTGTACAAGTTTAGTAAAGAACTAGGATTTTTGATTTGTTTTGCTACAATTTTGTAGAAATTGTATTTGTCAGGTTACAGTCAGAATCTATCGTGCTAACTTGTTGATTTATTATTTCATTTTTTCCAACTGAATCAGCCCGAGATTCCAGTGAAATAATTTAATCTGTGGAAATTCAGATATCAAGCTCCAAGATCAAATTTTGAAATTTAGCATTCTGAATGATAGTTTAACTGTTGAAGAAAAGTACAATACTTATTCTAGTTGATACATAAAAATAAAAATAACCTGGTTTTAGATCACGTGAAGTATTAATACTACCTTACAATGCCTTGGTAAGGCTACACTTGGAATATGTCATCCAGTTTTGGTCACCACAATGTAAAAAAGATGTTGAGACTCTAGAAAGTACAGAGAAGAGCAACAAAGATGATTAGGGGACTGGAGGCCAAAGCATATAAGGAAAGGCTGCTGGAATTGGGTATGTCTAGTTTAATGAAGAGAAGGAGGAGAGGGGACATGATAGCAGTGTTCCAATATCTCAGGGGCTGCCACAAAGAAGAGGGAGTCAAGCTATTTTCCAAAGTGCCTGAAGGCAGGATAAGAAGCAACAGATGGAAACTAATCAAGGAGAGAAGCAATCTAGAACTAAGGAGAAACTTCCTGACAGATAGAACAATTAACCAGTGGAACAACCTGCCTCCAGAAGCGGTGAATGCTCCAACACTGGAAGTTTTTAAGAAGAGACTGGGTAGCCATTTGTCCAAAATGGTATAGGGTTTCCTGCCTGAGCAGGGGGTTGGACTTTATGACCTCCAAGGTCCCTTCCAACTTTATTATTATTGTTGTTGTTATTGTTGATTTTAGAAAGAACCAGCAGAGTCATACTCCACCTTATATTAAGGCTGCACCTGTGGAGGTGGTCAATAGCATTAAGTGCCTAAGGGTTCAGATAACTAACAATCTGACTTGGTCCCTTCCTACATTATCCTTAGTGAAGCGTGCAAATCAGCATTTGCATTTCTTGCTTCAGATGAGAAAAAGGACCTTCTGTCCTGGCCACTTTTTATAAAGGCACGATTGAGAGCGTTTTAACAAAATTCATCACTGTCTGGTTTGGTGGCTGCAGTGCCTCAGATAGAAGATCCATACAGAGAGTGGTAAGGACAGCTGAGAAGGTCATAGGAAGCTCGCTTCCCTTTATTCAGGGCACTGCTTATAAGCGCTATGTGCTTAGAGCTCGAAGCATTGTTAGAGACCCCACACACCCACTTCACTGTCTGTTTCCCCTCTGGGAGGAGGTTTCAAAGTATTTCCAGATTCTAATAACATCTGTGTTCCTTATGCCATCCATCTTGTAAATTTGCAGGATTCTTTTTTTTTTTTTTTTGCCATGTTATGTATACATTCGAACTACACTATGATGTTTCTCTGTGTCATATATATGTGTGTATGTGGATATATGCATAATGGTGTTTTTTGAGAGCTGAATGTAATGAAATTTCATTTTAATGTATGCTGATTAGTGTACATTTACAGTGGCAATAAAGTTTTTATTCTGTTCTATACATATTCTTAATATTGTCTCTAATGTAAGAAATTGTGGGTATCTGTTTTTAATTGTCTGATTATATTTACAAGTAGTACTCCTATCAGTTTCATCATCTGATATTGTGAATATCCCAAGTTCTGATATTACTTAGTACCTGATATTAATAAACAAACAAAAGAATAAATTATCTTTAACAATGAAATGCCTTTAACACGATAGATAGATAGATAGATAGATAGATGATAGAATTTTATCTTTATGCATCAAAATTTTAATTGCAAGACATTTTTTCTATTCCTGTTTTCTAGCGAGTCAAGCTAGAGATTTACTATCAAAAATGCTAGTAGTAGATCCAGACAAACGAATTTCAGTAGATGAAGCTTTGCGACATCCATATATCACAGTTTGGTATGACCCAGCTGAAGCAGAAGCAGTAAGTATACCTTAAGATCTTTTTATTTTTATGTATATAACACTCAGTAACAAAGATTGCCTTCTTTTTTCATGAATTTAACATTTTACTATAATTTACATAACATATAAGGAAGAGTAAATCATCTGAAGATAGCATAATAATAAAATAATGATGATGATTATCATTATTTTATTATTAAAATATATGATTAAAAGTAATAATTTAAAATTCACTTTTGTTGTTGTTAATTGCGAAGTCGTGTCCGACCCCTCGCGACCCCGTGGACAATGTTCCTCCAGGTCTTCCTGTCCTCTACCATCTTCTGGAGTCCATTTAAGTTCACACCTACTGCTTCAGTGACTCCATCCAGCCATCTCATTCTCTGTCGTCCCCTTCTTCTATTGCCCTCAATCTTTCCCAGCATTAGGCCCTTCTCCAGTGAGTCCTTCCTTCTCATTAGGTGGCCAAAGTATTTTGAGTTTCAACTTCAGGATCTGGCCTTCTAAAGAGCAGTCGGGGTTGATCTCTTCTAGGACTGACCGGTTTGAACGCCTTGCAGTCCAAGGGACTCGCAGGAGTCTTCTCCAGCACCATAGTTCAAAGGCCTCAATTCTTTTGCGCTCAGCCTTTCTTATGGTCCAACTTTCACAGCCATACATTGCAACTGGGAAAACCATGGCCTGGACTATACGCACTTTTGTTGGCAGGGTGATGTCTCTGCTTTTTAGTATGCTGTCTAGATTTGCCATAGCTTTCCTCCCCAGGAGCAAGCGTCTTTTAATTTCTTGGCTGCAGTCCCCATCTGAGGTGATTTTTGAGCCCAGAAAAATAAAATCTGTCACTACCTCCATTTCTTCGCCATCTATTTGCCAGGAATTGAGAGGGCCGGATGCCATGATTTTGGTTTTCTTAATGTTGAGTTTCAAGCCAACTTTTGCATTCTCCTTCTTCACCCGCATCAAGAGGCTCTTTAATTCCTCTTCACTTTCTGCCATTTGCGTGGTGTCATCTGCATATCTTTAAAATTCACTAAAAGATTTTAATATTGGAAAGACCAATCAGAATAGATGACTCTTGCATTTCACTTGATAAGTCATTGATAAGTCATTTAGTAAGGATTCTGCGTATAGGGCATTTATAGGTAGTCTTTGGGTCTATATAAAAAAATATTAATTCCAACACTTGAATTGGACTTGAAAACTTAATAGATTCCAGTTCAGATGACAACATACAGTCATATCATCATCACAATCACTAATAGAATCAAGAGTGCACCAAAATACTGTTCCTAGCTCCATAAGTAATGGTTTCATTTTTAACTGTAATATTTACAGCTGTATTTATCGAAAGATAAAGTAGCACTGTTTTTTTGTTTATAGCCACCTCCCCAAATCTATGATGCACAATTGGAAGAAAGAGAACATGCCATTGAAGAATGGAAAGGTAAGTAAAACTTGCAATATATTTGGCAACTTTGATAAAATATTTTGCGGATATCCCATAAAGAACTGGAATAGAGATAAAGTGAATATACCCTTTTGCATAAATCATAGTGCATTTTCCTGCTAAGCAAATTTATATTCTACTAAATATCAGTGTTGATATTTAAAATTGGGTTGTTTTAATTTAAATGTCATGTTGTTTTCATCATCAACAATAAAAACATTTTCATCTGCAATAAAATTTAGAACTTTAAAGATTTTGTCCAAGCAAAACTTACTCTGATTTTATTGTATCATTCTTTTTCTCTTGGCAATACTGAAAAGTATTCTCAGCAGTATCTAAAAATGAATTAAAAATAACTACTTTATTATATGCTGTCAAATTTTCTTAAGGGACTATTCAAAGTAAGCCTAAGTGGATGCAGGTCTTCAGCTTTGGTATTGCAAAGCGATTAATCGTCTAGCTTCCATGAACATATGTGCGCTCTCTCTCCCTCTCCCTCTCCCTCTCTCTTTCCCTCTCTCCCTCCCCCCCCCTCCCTCTCTCCCCCTCTCCCTTCGTCTCCCTCCCCCTCCCTCCTTCTCTCCCTCTCCCTCTCCCTCTCTCCCTCCCTCTCTCTCTCTCTTGCTCTGCAGGATGAAGGCCTCTTCCATATGTTTCCAACCCATACGGTCCTGAGCTTTCTTTTGCCAATACTTGCTGATGTCCTTAATCCATCTTGTTTTAGATCTCTTTCGTGGATGCTTTTTATCGACTGGGACCCATTCTATGACTGCCTTGCTCCACCTGCCATCAGTTATTCTTGCTAGGTGATCATTTTCATTTCAATTCTTTTACTCTCTTGATGGCATCGTATACCTTCGTTTGTTCTCTAATCCATGTGCAGGTCTTTCTTTTCTTGTAATGCCGAGCGTGTATCTTTCCACAGCTCTTTGCACCACTCACGGCTTTTGTATCGATAGTGAGGTTAGTGTCCGTGTTTCACCGGCATATAAGTTACAGCAGGTCGCACGCACTGATCGAAAACATTTCAGGCAGAGGGGGAGGTTGTTCTTGAAAATGATGCTTAGCTTGCTGAATGCCTGCCAATCACATTTAACACACTGTTCATTTTTTTTTACTATATCACCTTCCATTGAAATCTATTGGTCAAGGTATAGGTAGTGGTCTACTACATCTATTCTTTCTTTGGTGAATTTATTAAACATATCCTGGCTCTTTTTCAGGTTTATTTTTAAGCTAAATGGTTCTCACACTTTGTGCAGTTCTTGTAGGTGTCTTTGTAGCTCTTCTGGGTCTTGTGAGAAGAGAACAACATCATCTGCAAATCTTAAGGGATTTAAATAGGTGCCATTGATTTTTATTCCATCTTTTGCCCAGTCTTGTTTGTGAAATACTTCTTCAAGGCAGGCTGAGAAAAGGATAGGTGCTATTGTATTTCCTTGTCATACACCTCGTTCTATGTTGGCTTCCACTTTAAGATCATTAAGGCAAATTGTCATTGTTTTTATATATATTGATTGTAGTAAATTTATGTAAGCAGTGTCTAAGCCTTGGTTAAGCAATGCATTAATTATTGCTTGCTGGAATACTGAATCAAATGCCTTTTTGTAGTCAATGAAGCCATGTACAGAGGCGTGATGTACTCCTTGTGCCTTTCAATGATTTGCTGAACAATCTGGATGTGATCCATTGTGCTTTAGCCACTTCTGAACCGTGCTTGGTCTTTGGCTGTGCGTCCTTTAATGTTCTCAATATTCTTTTTGCTATTATCTTGGGGAAAACCTTGTGGAGGAGTGAAAGAAGACTTATTGGGTGATAGTTCTTTAAATCATCTTGGATCCCTTTCTTGTGTATAAGAATCACTTTTGCATTTTTCGATGCATTGAGTATTTTTTCTTCTCTAAGGCATCTCAAATATAATTTTGCTAGTATTTTGTGTAAACTGTGACCACCAGCTTTCAGCATTTCAACCATAACACAATAATTTCCTGAAGCTTTGCCATTTTTCATTGATTTTATGGCACTTGGTACTTCTCCCACTAGTATATCTGGCATTTCCTCTTTTGTGGGTGTTGTTACTTTTGAGTGATCTTGATATTTGTATAGCTCTAAATGGAATTTTCTAATTATTTCTAAAATTTACTGTCTTGTTCTGCACACAGAGCCATCTTCACGTTTTAATGCAAAAACTTTCTGTCTTATATTTATAAGCTTGCATTTTGCTCTATTAATCCCTTTGCTTTCTTCAATTGATGTATTTTTTCTTGGATACATTTTCTTATGGTCTTGCAAAGTTCAATATACTCCAGTTTATTAGTGAAGCTTCTTGTATTCTTCATTCTCTGTCATTTTTCCATTAAATCAATACTTTCACCAGAGATTTTCGACTGTACAAAGTGTTTTTCTGATGGTGCTATAGATGTAGCAGATTCAAGGGATGTTTTTGACTATTTGTTCATTTTGGTCTGTAATGTTCATATATATATATATATATATATATATATATATATATATGTATGTATGTATGTATGTATGTATGTATATATTCAGCAAGTATTGCAGGCTCAGTTGGCAAAAGAAAGCTCAGGCCCATATAGGTTGGAAACATGCAGAAGAGGTCTTCATTTTGCAATGGATAGATAATGGCTAAAATGATGACGATGCTATATATATAATTTTGTCATGAGAACAATGAAGATCTTGTTAGAGACTGTTTTAAACATTTCAAGATTATGAAAGGCAATGAAAGCAACAAGTGTATTATTGTTTCTTATGTCCATATTTATTCTCTTCTTTATATGTAGAGTTAATATATAAGGAAGTAATGGATTGGGAAGAAAGAAATAAGAATGGTTTGGTAAAAGAACAGTCTTCAGGTTAGTCATTGATATAATAGATTATTTTTTCCTTTTGCATTTTTTTATGGTAAGTTGTTTTATTCACAATTGCTAACAAAGGATGGGTACTAAATAAGTTATGTATCTTGCAATGGATAATATACACACATGACTAGAAACAAGATAAAAAGCTTTTTGATTACAAAAAAAGAGGCTGTAAAAAGTTAAAAACTTTTACACAGATGGAGAGATATGCCATTTCTCTTTTGAAACAATTTTACTTGGTGTATGCTTGGTTGCTAGGAATTCTGGTTTATTCAGAAATATTTTCCTGGGAGCGGTGCAGGTTCATTGCTCTTCATGAGAAGCAATAATTTGCTCTCTGTAAACTTTCTTAATTGCAGTATATGACACAGGTAAATAGAAACATTGCCTGATTTGTACTCCAAGGGAATGTTAAGTGTTATGAGTGTCAGTTTGCACCTAGCTTTCAGGAACAAATCAAAATAGTTATTTCCATCACTTTTGAAAATGCAAAGTCTATTAGTATCCAAGCTATTACTTCTCCTGAGTAAATCACAGGCCTGTGGCCCTGCAGACAGCATTATCGAAAGTATTATCTATCTGTGATGCTAAATGTGATTTTCTTGCAACACTGTAGATAGTTACAGCTCTTTTGTTTCCCTTGTGAAAATGAAGCATAGAGAATGGAGCTGATAATATGAATCTGGATGTTTGACAACATTCCTTGTAAAGTAGGATTGTTATGGCGTGAAACTGCTAATCAAAGGATGGCACCCTCTTCCTAGTTATATTTCTAGGAGGAGAAAACATGGAGAGACAGTTTGGGAAGGTGCAGGTGAAAGGACACATCTGAGGTATTCAAGACTGTGAATGCCATCCCTTGTCAAGATGGTAGTACTAGGAATAATCTCAGTAAAGGCTAATTTTGACAGGATATGGATAATTTGCAAAAATAAGCGAACCTGTTTTAAAATTCTTTTTTTTAAAAAAAAAACTTTCACAAAAAATTATTTATTGAAACTGCATTTGTTTCTATATTGATTGTGTGTCTTCCCTACATTCTGCCTGGTTTTGTTACCTTAGAGACTGCCTTCGAAGGGACATTTTTCAAATTGGCATTGTTTTTCCATGCATATGTTTTTAAGTGCACATACCTTTATGCCACATAAAACACCTATGCTTTCAACCATGTCTTGCCTCAGATTTTCTTATGCTTGGTTTACTTAGCACAGATGCAGCAGTGAACAGCAATACCAGCCCTTCTCAGTCATCATCAGTCAACGACATTTCATCCATGTCAACAGAACAAACATTGGCTTCAGACACGGACAGCAGCCTTGATGCTTTGACAGGAACACTTGAAGGATGTCGGTGATCAGCTTCGAAGATTAAGATTAGCAAAGAGTCTTTGCTTCTGTTGGGCCTCTATTGCTTGTAAGTTCATGGAGCCAAATAGAAAACTTCATGTTCTGCATGTTCCTCTAAAATAATGCCTGTGATTTTACTCAGTTGCAGTAAAACTGTCTGCTTAATATTGTAGAGTGAAAGCAACTTTGTATCTCAAGGCAAACGAAATATAAACATTAATATAACCTGTTCTGTTTTGACCTCTATCAGGTGAGCAGTTAAAATAACAAGATCAAACAAATCCACGGGCATTCTCACAGTTTTTTTAAAAAACATGTTTATAAAACAAATATGTGTGTGTGTGAAAGAGAGAGAGAGAGCGAGGAGGGAGGAAGGAAGGAAGGAAGGAAGGAAGGAAGGAAGGAAGGAAGGAAGGAAGGAAGGAAGGAAGGAAGGAAGGAAGATGTAAAATTCTGTTTCTTAACTATTCAATTGCAGTCATATGCCATTCTTAATATACCTTGCTGGTATTCTCAGTACTGTATAATATAGACACAATTGTTTTTCTGTATAGCACTTTTCTTGAGGCCGTTTTCTCTCCATCATCAAATAATATTGTATCCCTTCCCACAGAAGAAGCAAATGTGTGAATTTTTGCTTCATATTTTACATCTAAATGTGTTTCTGAATGTATTCTTTCAGTGCTTTTCTTTGAGGAGTAGGTGGGATAAGTAAAGATAAGTCTTAATACTTATCAGAATTAGGGTTTGTTTTTAAAATAGCAACGTTGGCACCTGTTTTTAAGAAGTTACTAAACACTTGTAGGAACTATGCCTTAATTGCCTTTTCCTGGTATTAACATAGAGAACCCGATGTTGACATCAAATTGGAGCTTACTTTGAGCCTCTTAATAGATATACCTTTAGTTGCTTTTGGTAGGTTATACGGGACCACTATATGGCTTATATTTACTTTTCAAAATTCACGTATAGAAAAAATTGAAATACATTATAAAAAGTGAAAGGAACCATTTCTGGAACTAAAATACAGAGGTAGGAATTACAGGTAATCCTCGCTTAGCAACATTAACTGGGATTGGGCTTTCCATTGGTAAGCGAAGCAGTCATTAGACAAAACATAACATGGCTACCCCACTTAGTGACTGCAGTTCTGGTAGTCTCATTTGCATGCGTTAGGCAAGGACCTCTCCCTTCTCCTGCCTTGCCGCACTCATTTCCACTTCAGTTACCTTCACTCGCCTATCTGGGCTCTTGGCTGCCTTGCATTCCACCTTTGCCACCTACCCCTCACTGTCCCCAGCTGACCTTCGCCATCTTCTTTCTCCCACTGCTGACAAGGCACCCTGCAGTCATAAATGTGGGTGATTGCCAAGTGCCTGAATTTCATCACATGTGGGTGTGCTGCAGCAGCCATAACTTTTGAGCTGTAACTACCATTTGTTCAGTGACAGCATAATTTTGAATGGTTGCTGAATAAATGGCAATTATGTGAGGACTACTTCTATAATAACATACCACATATGTAAGGATGGGTTTTTTTAAATAAACAAATACCTAATTGCTTTGGTTCAATTTCTTCCTAGCTCTGAGCATCAGCAAAGTTTATATAACAGGAAAATATTTATGTGACTATGTAGGTGCATTGGCTGGTGAGCAATGTGTTTGAGGGAAGGTATGGTGGATGGAACTAAGTTGTGCATCAAAGCTAGGTGTTACAGTTATTGCAGATTTCCAGGCTGGGGGAGAGGCAGTTCCCTTAGAAGAGACTGGGAAAGGCATATTGTGTATTACCACCTTTTTTTTTCAGGCACCAGCACTTTACTAGCAGCACAAACATATGACTGGGAACAAGTCCTATTGAGTTTAATAAGTGTGATATGGGATTACTGCATAAATCCATTGTTTTTAGAGAGAACATTTTTTTAGCAATGTGTTCTTCAAAACATACTTTTAGAATGAGCCCTATACTCCTGATTTCTCCAGGTAGAATTTGTTATCAGATATTATAACTATAAGATATTCATGAAATTTTATCACTTGATAAAGTTCAGTTACTAAGTTGGAGCTAAACATATTGCCTTCCTTAAACATTCTGTTTCAGATATGATACCACATGAAATGCCTGTGAGAGCTTCCATTACATGTTAGCAATTAACAGAAAAATCCACATTCATATTTATCCTTAAATGAATATAAATATAAATTACATGATGTACAGACATATAATCTATTATTTACCCTAGTAAAATATTTCAGAAGACAATATTAATGAATAAAATTAAATAAAACATATCTCATTGCTCATTAAATAAACATAGGGACGAAAGAAAGATTGAAATGAAAGAACAAAGAAAGGTGTTTAACCATGTGCACTAAAACTTAATTCATAAAGTTGTTAAGCATTCCACCAAACTGTTTTGAAATAATTCTACAGCCCCTTCTTCTGCACAAAACCCACTCAATTTACCTGCATGAAATTTGGGAAGAACATTTCTCACTGTAAATGCTATCTATTTTGAAATGTAATATTGTGTCCCAAAATAATCACTTTTCCCCGTACTATCAATCACATTTAGCACATTGTAAAAAGACAGATTTGCAGATTTGCTTTTGAATTCATCCCATTTGGCTAAACAACCATAAAGCCATAGTTACATTTTTCTTAGTCTACACTGGGGAGATTAAACTTTTTGAAATTCACGTAGGATCAGGATCCTAGTTGGTACTGTATTTAACCAAAAAGAAGATGAGAATAGGAGTTTGACAAGATATAAATGTATATTGATTGAACTAATAACTATTAATTAACTCATTGCCTGTAAAGCTTAGGTCCCTTGTTCACAATATTAATTGATCCCCATCTTCATATACCAACATTCACTCATCCATACACCCCGCCCCCCATTGCATACAGAATCATTCAAGTACACAGATGTATTTTCCCCCTTTTTTTCCAGCAGAAGCCAACAATAGAACAGGATGGATATAGAATAAGATGAAGCGATGCCTGCAGTAAGAATGGAAAGAAAGAGAAGGGGTGGGAGCAAACTGGCTGGAGATTAGGTGATGGGAAGAGTTACTAGACAAAGAAGGAAAGAAAAGAAAGGACAAGTCAGTTATAATTATAATGTTTAAATTCAAGCTAATTTTCATAAAGAAAGACAGTTTGGTATAGTGTTAATGCACAGGCTAACCAGGAGACTGTAAGTTCTAGTCTCAGCTTAGGTACAAAGCCAACTGACTCTCAGCAGACAGTGGTGAATTACTTCCAAAATCTAGCCAAATCTAGAGGGCATATATGCAATCTTCAGAGAAATTCAGGCTTTGTAGCATGATCCCTTCAACTATTTGTACTTCATGCTAATTCCTTTGTTTTCATAGCTTGCTGTATTAGCAGCAAATGTAAAATACCGCTACATCATTCATAGCAAATTATTTGGGTTTAGGGGTTATAGCTGAAGTTCTCTGTATGATCAGAATTTCTCTGCAGCCTTTCCCATTCCATGTTGGAGTTGGAGGAGGTAGAGATGATACATTCACACATTTTTTTAATTGTCGAGGTGTTACAATGCCTGGCAGTATAGGCTTTGCTTTGTGTTCCTGTAAAAGAACTTTCCTCCAAAAAGAGCTTTAATGAGTTTGAAATTGTGAACTTATATAAGAATTATGTAACTTTAAATAAAGCTAAATAATGTAAGGTTACATGGCGTAACTCTTTAAGAGTTTGCATTGTACTTTCAGAAGTACTGTGAAAATAATTTTATGTTTGGACTATTTTTTGTAAATATGGGCATTCATTCATCTATAGGCACATTGAATATTGAAAAAATGTGTCTGCCTTTACAATATATTGTTCAGCAGTAGTAGAAAATGGCATTTACTCAACCCTTGACGTAAGAGGAACCTATTATTTCTTAAGCATTGGTATAGGCATATCACATATAGGATATTTCCATTTTGGAGAAGAAAAGGGGGGTTTGGAATTGAAATACCCATTGTTTCTATGGAATGAATCCAGTACTGTAATAGTTTGAGGCCAGTTCAGATTAGATAGGTTAATTAGCCCTCAAATTTCTATGCTTGCCATCTTGAAAAATCTCCCTTGATTTTTCTTCACTTTATTTTTTTTTTTTTGAAAAGTGGTAACCTATGAAACAATTCAGCTGTTTCTGAATTCTGAAGGCATGCGGCATAAGAGTATCTCATCTATACTAAATTAAGAAGTACCATCGGCTAAATCCTGGGTGTGCTAAAGAAAGTGTAAAGTGATAAATGAATGGATTATCATTTAATAGGGAATAATGTATGCTCTAATTATATGTTATAGCTTTTTTGTTTTATGTATCTGAGGAGACAGAAATATGTGGTTGTATGTACGTGTAGTTGCAGTGGGACAACCAGTGAAGTGCACTGCATCCATGCATACAGAGAGACAGGTAGATGCAGCTTTTATAGCAGCTGTAGAAATGTTAATGCTATAGTACCCTATACTTCTTTCCTGCTTTGCAAAAATCATGAGATAGAATTAATAATAGTAAATATCACTGTCCCATTAAATGACACACACACACACACACACACACACACACACACACAATTTAAGTGATGGAGAGAAATATTTAACCTCACTTGCCTAGATTTTTTTCTTGTACATCACTCCATAGAGTTTTATAACAGATTATAAATTGATTAGAGGACATAGATAATGTCCTTGTTATAAATCACTTGACAGTATTCTTTTGAGTAATGGGTATGGCATTAATTCATTAAGAAAAACATAGACAACTCCAAGTATGCGAAGGAAGGAACAATGAATTGAACTTTATGATTCAATGGCCATTTTCCATATCTTAACTATTGGTAATGTTTGGCTAGCATTATATCGGCACCAGCCTAAGTATAACACAGTTCTAACATTTATTCATTGAGTTGAAAAGATAAAAAAAAAAACTAGTCAAAGTATAAGGACAGAGTTCTAAGCCTGAAGCATACATTTTCACAACTTGTTTTCTTTCTACAAAAGAATGTAAGAAGGATATAACCATTTTTTGTTTATAAGTTTGATGATGAATCCTACATTTCAGTAGAGTCATTTCTTACCAATTCAGATCAAATAGTATATAATTACTAAATACTTTCGGTCACCTGTAGTTTGACATGTTCAAATTAGTTCAGTGTTACTTTTCCAAAAGCCAAGTGTGTATTTGTAAATGTGCAAATCTTTTTGTAAAAATCCTGCCATGCACTTGTCTGCTGTAGCATGCGCTGACATTACTGTGAAATGTTTTAATAGGCATAATGTGTGTACTTCCTGTATTTAACTGCTCACCTGAAAAAAAAGGAGAATGAAGCAAATTGGCTAGCAAATGTTCAATTTCTGTACTATACATATTATTTTAAATATACTGAGTAGCTGAATGGCATTGCAGAGATAGAATGGTTTTACAAATTATTTTTCTATGTGCTCTCTTCTTTGTTCAGAAACATTACAGTCTGGATTGTTTGGAAAGTGCTTTAAGGAAATGAGTTTACACAAACTGCCTATTTATGATGAAATTTATGAAGAGAGACACATGTCTGCATATCATTTTTTTTAAAAAAAGCCAAGAGGTACATTTCATGATGCAGCAACAAAGGAAGCAAAAAGAGGGGCTCACTAGGAAAATGGATGAAATGGCCTTTCGTTAATACTGCAGCACAGTTTAAAAGTGAAGGCAGAAGTCAGTGCTTCCTGCTGCTTCCAATAATGTGTGCCAAAGGCTTAAAGCAGGGGTTCTCAACCTTGGCAACTTTAAGACTTGTGGACTTCAACTCCCAGAATTCCTCAGCCAGCTTTGCTTAAAGTTGCCAAGGTTAAGAACCCCTGGCTTAAAGGAAGTTGAACAAAGCTATTTTAGTTTAGATTAAATTGTCAGAAATTTAGACTACAGTAATTAAATGTAATTAAAAGGGAATATTTATGGATCCAAATGTTTACTTTTCAGATGACTTCAGTGTCTGTTTACCTTATGGTTCAGAGTTGGTTTAAGAATTGTAACACCTGCACCTTCACTGATCCATTCTATCTAAAACCTTTTCTGCAACACGGTATGCTGAAGTCTTTTGTTGCTGTTACATCATGTTTACATGATTTTTTTTAATTAAAAAACATGAATTTAGAGAGAAGGGCTTAGATCATATTACTAATTTAGGCCTGGATGTGCCCAGTGTGCCTTGACTCTCATTTTCCTTTGAATGGCAGATCACAGGTCATATCACGAATATGTTTTTGAAACTCTGTTAGCTTCACAAGATGCTTGTCGTCTGCTGAACTTGGGAAATTATTTTGAAAGCTTCTTTGATGTATAGAATTAAGTATAAGGTTTGTTGGATTAAGGCTAAAGTAATAGGATGCAATAGTATTGATCTGTACCTTTGGGCCATTATGTAGCACTCCATGAATTAGGGAAAATGCATATATGCAGTCTACAAATTTGTGCTAGGCTGTACTGCAAATTGCCAAGTTAATAATGTCTGAATCTTAGAGATTCTGAGTTCCAAAACAGAATTGGTGACCCTTATAGTTTGAGAATTGCTTGCTGGATAAAAATTCCTAAAATGGCCAAATACTTTTTTCCAAGTGCAGATACATTTTGCAGTAAGGAGGTCTATGTATAATAAATAGTTGAACTGCAAAATCCAGAACTGAAGAAATGCATATTAAGAACCTTGATTAAATTTTATGAATCTAAAATCAATAGTGCCTGTAAAGCTGGTTGAAGTTGTGATGTATAAAACTAATCAGGGCATATAAATTTAGCAATTCCATTGGAGTGGAATTTCTTCCTGGTGATGAATGTATTTGTAGAACTTAATTGAAGTACATGTATGTTTTACCGATTCCCAAGTCTAGAACTTGAGCCTCAAATTCATTTCTCTCAGAAGACTCCCTGATATTTTATGTCTTTCTTCCATCATGTATACTTCTGAGATCATATTTTATACATTGGGACATGAAAATTTGCCAAATATTTAAATAATTTGCTTAGAATCTTTTTAATGCCATTATATAACAAGTCTCATGTTATATGCACTGTGCATGATAAGAACTTTGTATTGAAGAATTGCAAGCCATCTACTCCTTATATGTACAAAACAAAACAAAAAATCATTCTCATTTTTGAATTATAAAATTATATTTTATTTTTATAATTGTAATTCTGATTGTGAATTTCACTGCCACTAACTCATTGTGGATATTGTAGATAAGCTTGGGTCCTATATTTCAATACTTATACAATTTAAAAAAAATAATGTCTCGGAAGTAGTAACATTTAATTAAACCCCAAGTTTAATTGGTTCTAAAATTAAGAAATGAATTCTTTTGAAAATTGAGAAATAAATGTTTAAAATGTGTTTAAAATTTACATTGTGTTATTTAAAATCTTATTGTTCATGTTGTCGTGCTGCTGTTCACTTTTTGCACTCCAGTAATTTTTAAAAAATTTTTAAGCATGTTAATTCTTCTCAGTATATTCATGCCTCCTGTCTTTATTGGTAAATCATTTATAGCATTTTGTATATTACAATCGAGATTGATGCAGTTCAACACAACTATAGCACCAGCTCTTACAAATACCTGTATATAAAAGTAATATTTTCCTTATTTTCAGGGTTTATATATGGTTGCACATATAGGTGGTCCTCATTTAACAACTGCAGATTAAGAGAGCAATCAAACTTATGAAACGTATGATGGTGCTGAATGAATGGTAGTTCTGATTAGCCATCAGCGCAGCATCTCTGTGGTCACATGGTCTAGGTCAGGGTAGGTAACCTTGGCTCTTTTATGACTTCTGGACTTCAATACCCAGAATTCCTGAACTAGTCATGCTGACTCAGGAATTCTGGGAGTTGAAGTCCACAAGTCATAAAAGAGCCAAGGTTCCCTACCCCTGGTCTAGGTGCTAGTGCCCATCTTGAAATTGCAGCACCCCAGAGTCATGTAATTGCACTTTGCGATCTTCCCTGCCAATGTCCCACAGGCAAAGTCAATGGGAAAGCCTGCAGGAAGTCATGGTCACTGTGAGGTCCTAGCTTAACAAATAAATTTTCTTGGGCATATTTATTTTCCACTAACTTCAGTTAGAAAATTACTAAGTTTACAGGCTTTCATTATGACTTCAGGCTTATGGCCTAGTAATGGAGCAGTAATTTTAAAAATCCATATGTTTAAAGTTCTGTGAGTGAAGTATTCGCTAATTTTTTCAATCTGCATTTAAACATTTGTTGAGTTGATTTCAGAGTGACCTAAGCTCATCTTTCTTTCTTAGATGTAAAGATATCAGTATTAGCAATCAGTTCATTTCTTAAGATTTTACAATAAAAGATTAGCAATTTATCATAGATTTGATTTTTTTATATTTATAATATAAATATTTTTTATGGTCCATTGTAATACTATAAAAATTACATTTTTATAGTGTACTTTAAGTATATCTCTCTCACACATACATACACACACAAACAAAACCTTTGTTAAGAAAATCCTAAAGGTAAAGGTTTCTCCTGCCCAGTCGTATCTGACTCTAGAGGGCAAATTCCCATATCTGTTTCTTAGCTGAGGCACACGGAATGCTATTACCTTCTCACTAAAGTTGTTTATCTATTGTTTATCTACTTGCATTTGCATGCTTTTGAACTGTTAGGTGGGCAGGAGCTGGGGCAAGTAACAGTGGCGCTCAGTTCTCAAACCCAGGCTGTTAGCTTTCCAACTGAGAAGCTCAGCCTCTTTAGCCTCTGTACCATTATGCTAATCCTAATCATGCTAGTAATACTGCGCTCTTAATTAAGAGAAATTATTGTATAAATGAAGGAGAGCTTTACTTCTTTCCTTTAAGGTGAAGCGTATACACAGTAACCACATTTTACTGCTCTTGCAGGGCACATTAGGTACAATGTTGTAAATGAGAAACTGCACCATACCTTTATATAGAAACAGATAAATAAAATATTTTAATGCTTAGGTGAGGTTTTTCAACAAGAAGTAGAAACGAACTGCATTCTGGACTTTTAATTACCCTGACATCAACTGGGAGACAAACTGCACCAAGTGGAAGATCAAACAGATTCCTGACAAATCTAGCAGACAACTTTGTCTCCCAAAAAGTAGAGAAGGGAACTAGGGCATCAGCCATATTGGATTTAATTCTCACTAATAGAAGATGAAATTATAGAAGGTGTTGAAACTACAGGAACCTTGTGGGGGAGGAGTGATCATGCAATATTAAAATTCAACATGCAAGCACAAGCAATAGAACCTAGTCAAACTAGAGTCTTGGATTTTAAGAGAGCTAATTTCAATAAACTTCCTCAAGGGGAAAACAACTCAAGAAGCTTGGGAAATTTTGAAAAGTGAGATTATAAAAGCCCAGTCTAGCACAATACTAACAAAGAAGAAAAATTAACAGCTCTCAAATGGCTGCTTAAAGAACTCTGATAAATTGAAAGACAAAAAGGACAAGTATAAAAAGTGGAAAGGGGGGCACATAACTAATGTAGAATATCAGCAAATAGCCCGAGCCTGCAAAGATGAAGTGAGGAAAGCTTAAGGCTTAAAATGAACTAAGGCTTGCAACAAAAGTCAAAAATAGCAAAAAAAGCTTTCATCGTGTAAAAAACAAGAAAAAAGGAAATAAATGGTCCATTAGTGGGAGAAAGTGGTAGGAAGGTGACGAGCAACAGGGAGAAAGCAGAACTACTTAACTTGTTTTTTGCATCCGTCTTTACACAAAGGGAAAAATAGTCCATCCTATCAAAAACTACTGTAAAAAACCAATTCGAAACACAAGTTAAAATAGGCAATAAAATGGTAAGTGAGCACTGTCCACCCTAGACGAGTTCAAATCACCAGGACCAGTTGGATTACACCCAAGGTTCTGAAGGAACTGGCAGATGTGATCTCAGAACCACTGAACTATATCTTTCAAAGATCCTGGAGCACTGGGTAATCACCAGAGGACTGGAAAAGAGCTGATATAGTTCCCATCTTCAAAAAAGGAAAAAAAATGTATCCAGAAAACTAGAGACCTATCAGCCTGATCTCAATATCTGGGAAGATTCTGGAAAAGATAAGCAATGAATCAGAGAACACCTAGAGGCAAAGTCATAACCAAAAACCAACAGGCTTAAGATACAGAAGGATCTTTACAGACTTGAACATTAGGCACTATCTAACAAAATGAAATTCAATAAGAAAAAAATCTACATTTAGGCAAGAAAAACCAAATGCACAGGTACTGTATAGGTGGTATCTTGCTCAATAGTAGTAACTGAGAGGGATCTTGGATTCCTAGTGGACAGTCACTTAAATATGAGCCAGTAGTGTGCTGTAGCTGCCAAAAAAGCCAACACAGTGCTAGGCTGCATTAACAAAGGGATAGAATCATGATCATATGAAGTGTTAATACCACTTTATAATGCCTACGTAAAGCCACACTTGGAATACTGCATCCAGTTTTGGTCACCACAATGTAAAAAAGATGTTGAGACTCTAAAAAGAGTACAGACAAGCAACAAAGATGAATAGAGGACTGGAGGCTAAAACATATAACGAATGGTTGTTGGAATTGGGTATGTCTAGTCTAATGAAGAGAAGGACTAGGGGTGACATGATAGCAGTGTTCCAATATCTCAGGGGCTGCCACAAAGAAGAGGGAGTCAAGCTATTCTCCAAAGCACCTGAGGGCAGGACAAGAAGCAATGGATAGAAACTAATCAAACAGAGAAGCAATCTAGAACTAAGGAGAAATTTCCTGGCAGAACAATTAATCAGTGGAATAAGAAGGTGTGAATGCTCCAATACTGGAAGTTCTTAAAAAGACACTGGACAACCATTTGTCTGAAATGGTATAGGGCTTCCCGTCTGAGCAGGAGGTTAGACTAGAAGACCTCCAAGGTCCCTTCCAACTATTATTATTGTTGTTGTTGTTATTTGACATGAACCTCAGTCAACTGAACATTCAAATTGATTGGCGCTGATGGTTGACACAGATTGCTGCCAGCATCCTAGGTATCAACCAAGTACCTCCTTAAAATGTAAGATGTTCTGAGTAGTGCAGTTTTTTGTAGCATTGCTGGAGTTATTGCAGGAAGCTGCAGTTTCTTGAAATATTTTGCAAAGTTTTTGGACATAGTTCCCAGTGCCCCGATGACAATGGGTATCACTGTTACATGTTTCATCTATAATCGCACAGTTTCGATGGCCAGGTCGCGATATTTCATAATTTTTCCAGTTCTTTTTCTTCGACTGTGGCATCTCCTGGTACAGCGATATCAATCAGCTGCATGCTTTGGTTCTCTACAACTGCGATATCTTGCGTGTTGTGTTTCAAATGGCGATCTGTCTGTATTCAAAAGTCGCACAAGATCTTCACCCTCTCATTCTCAACAACTTTTTCCACCCTATGTTCCCATGATTCTTCGTACACAGGCAAGTCGTATTTTTTACACAATGTCCAGTGGATCATGTCTAGCTTTGTAGTCAGTTTGCGTGATTTTGCTGCACTCACATATTAGATGTGAAACAGTTTCAACTTTGTCATTGCAAAGTTGGCAATTTGGATTGTCAGTGGATTTTTGCATTTTCGCTTTCATGGCATTAGTTTGTAGTGCTTGTTCTTGAGCAGCCAGTATTAAGCCTTCTGTTTCTTTCTTGATGGTTCCCATCTTAAGCCATGCTCATGTCCAGTTGTTATCACATTTTCCTTCAATTTATTATTATGATTATTATGATTATTATGATTATTTTCAAAAAGATTAAAAAAACAACTTTTGGCAAGGTAACTTTTGGTAATATATTTTACACTGGATTCCCATCCCCATGCCCATAATCTTGTCACATTGAACTCTATTCAATTTTAAAGCTACTGTAAAAGTTAAATGTTGATGAAATATGTATACAATCTCTCACTCACTGAGATTTGTCTCATGAAATAAATACCCTATATTGTTGGAATGGGTGGGGATAATACATTTTTTCCCATTGTTTTATTTAAATTTGTACCCCTTATTCCATTTCTAAGGAGATTAAAGCAGACTAAGGCATTCTGTTAGGACTGTGAGTGCTTTGGAAATAATTTGAAAAAGGTGCTTCAGAATCTACAAAACTTTACAGTAAATTACTACTATACTTTTTCAGGTTTCTGCACAAGCCTGAGAAAAGGTTCCACAGGTTTAATGAGTCTGCCACAGCTTATTAAAACAGCCATGTGATTTTGCAACATCTCATGGAATCTTGAAAAAAAAATGGGATTTTAAAAGTGCTACTGCAGTCACATGTTCCAAAACATCTCCCTTGAATAATTTTCAAAACACATCCCCTACAAAATATAAATTAGTTACAACCTTGTTTAGAACACCAGCTAAAATAATCACTGGTCTAATTCATAGCCTTTCCTAAGAACATAGTGAGGCTAAGTGCAATGTCAAAGAGCATGCACTTTTATATCTTTGATCCCAAAGGAAGATCAAGATCTTACACTACCAAAGAATTATAGACCTATATCTCTTTTGAATGTAGATTATAAGATTTTTTCAAAAAATTTAGCTAATAGACTTATGATTGTGTTGAATCAATTAATACATATGGACCAAACTGGTTTTATAACTGGAAGGTATATGAAAAATAATGTTAGACAAATCATTAATTTAATAGAATATCTGGATAAGAATAATCAAATCTCTGCAGGATTGATATTTTTAGATGCTGAAAAAGCTTTTGATCAATTAAATTGGCAATTTATGTTAAGATTGGTCGAGGAGATGAATTTTGGAGATAAAATTTTACAGGCCTTTCGAGCTATTTATGAAAAACAAACAGCACAACTTATAGTTAATGGAGGTTTATCAGAGGTATTTCCAATTGAAAAGGGGACTAGACAGGGCTGTCCATTGTCTCCATTGCTGTTTGTTTTAACCTTGGAAATTTTATTGATCAAAATTCGGGAATCATCGAAGATAAAAGGAATAGAAATTAATAAAAAAGAATATAAATTAAGGGCTTTTGCAGATGATCTGAGCACCATCATCCCACATGAACTGCTGTTGCTAGAGATTGACTACCATTATCTCCTGCAAGCTGCTGCTGTCAGAAACCAATAACTATTACCTCACATGAGCTGCTGCTGCCAGAGACTGACCACCATCATCTCACGCAAGCTGCTGTTGCTAGAGATTGACCACCATCATCTCATGAAAGCTGACCACCATCACCTCATGCAAGCTGCTGTTGCCAGAGACTGACCACCATCATCTAATGTGAACTGCTGTTCCCAAAGATTAACTACCATCTCACGCAAGCTGCTATTGCCAGAAACTGACCATTATCATCTTGTGCAAGCTGCTGCTGCCAGAGATTGACCACTGTTAAATCCGTGGGTTAAAAGCATTGCGAGGAAATGAATGGTGTAACAGAACTGTTGCTACGTGAGTAATGCCCAACGTATCCCATATGTATTCCAACGTATCCCAGAGCTGGAAGACCAGCGGAAAGGAGAGCCCCGGAGACGGAGCCAGCCAGTCGCCATTGCCGCATCGGCACCGCCCAGCTGGAACCTTGCGGGAGGACCGCCGCCGCCAGAGGACGACTGTAGAGGGAGGAGGAGAAACACTAGGCCCTTCTCTCCTCGTGGCCTCTGGCGGGCTACACCCTTTCATCGTGTGGCCATGTTTGTCGGTCCGGCCTTGCGAGATCAGTGGGGCCGCCACGCACCACGGGGGGCCTGGCTGGCACCATCCCGTTGTCATTGCTGTCGCTGCTGCCGGAGAGGGGGCTGGCCTTTTGTGACTCTTGACCTTGATTCTCAGAATCTTTTAACTAGTGTATGCTGATTGTATGATTGTTTTTTAACCTTTTTTTAGTTTATTGTTTTAGGGTGTGTATGGGTGTGAGTGATGGAGCTGGGAACAAGAACTGGTGCCCCTTCTGCTGAGTGTGTAAACAGAAGTGGGGGGGGGGGCGGATGTACTTCCCAGCTCGATTTGAATGTGAGATGTGGCCTGCCGGTGAGAGGGAGACCTGCGGGGTGGGTGGGGAGTTTTCGGGGGTGGAGGTGGGCCGGAACATCCCGGTTATCGTAGGGAGAGGTAGATATGGCGGGAGCCAAGGGGTGGGCCATCTTCGGGGAACAAGGACTCGCTGCATTAGAGCGATTACCTGTTCCAACCCCTTGGACTCTTCTCCAAAACCTGGAGAGGGGGATGTTCAGGACCCTGGCCTCAGGTTGCTGCTTCTTAATGCCAGGTCGGTTATTAATAAAGCCCCCCTCATCCGGGATTTGATACTGGATGAGGAGGCCGACCTGGCATGTATTACTGAGACCTGGCTGGGCCAAGAGGGAGGTATTCCTCTCTCAGAGATGTGCCCAGACGGGTTTCAGATAATGCACCAACCGCGACTCCAGGGAAGGGGTGGGGGAGTGGCGATTCTTGTCCGAGAATCCCTCAGACCTTGCAGGATCCCAGCCCCAGAGGTTGTTGGGTGTGAGTCCCTTCTCTTGAGGTTGGATTCAAGGGTTCAGTCGGGTTTGTTGTTGACATACCTGCCTCCCAGCTATGTGACAACAGCCCTGCCTGAGCTGCTGGAGGGGGTAGCCGGGTTGGCGGTGGAATTCCCCAGGCTTATGGTGCTGGGGGATTTCAATTTGCCGTCACTCGGCGAATCCTCTGGTGTGGCTCAGGAGTTCATGGCTTCCATGACAACCATGGACCTGACCCAGATAATTCAGGGTCCGACCCATAGGGGAGGACACACGCTCGACTTGGTATTCCTCTCGGGGCAGTGGAGACGTGATTTCGATTTAAGGGGTATAGTCACTTCTTCCTTGTCATGGTCGGATCACTTCCTGTTGAGGTTAGATTTCTCGGTCCTACTCCCCCACCGCAGGGAGGCGGAACCGATTAGGTGGTTCCGCCTCAGGCATTTAATTGACCTGGAGGGGTTCCAAATAGCGCTTGGGGGTTTTCCTGATTCCCTCCTCCACGAACTGGCTGAGTCCTTGGTCGCTGCTTGCAATAAGGCGGCATCAGGGGTGTTAGACCGGATCGCACCTTTGCGACCTCTCCGTGATTGTGGATCCCGGAGGGCACCTTGGTTTACCGAGGAGCTACGGGAGATGAAACGTCAGAAGAGACGTCTAGAGCGACGCTGGAGGGCTAGTAACTCTGAATCCGACCGGACACTTCTAAGAGCCTATATTAGGACTTATTTAGTGGCGATACGAGCGGCAAAATGTTCGCATTTTTCCACACTTATTGCGTCTGCAGAATCTCGCCCCGCCGCGCTGTTTAGGGTGACCTATTCCCTACTTAATGTTCGGGAAGCTGGGGAGCCCTTACAGGGTAGAGCGGAGGAATTTGTGCAATTCTTATCAGACAAAATCGCTCGGATTCGGACAGACCTAGACTTCGATTGGGCAGGGCCTTTTGAGATGACTGGGGCAGGTCTTAGCTCAGTTTTATGGGATGAATTTGAGTCTGTGACCACTGAGGATGTTGACAGAGCGGTGGGAGCAATGAGCGCCTCCACTTGTTTATTGGACCCGTGTCCTTCCTGGTTGGTCTCGGCTGCCAAGGAGGTGACATGAAGCTGGCTCCAGGTGTTGATCAATGCTTCGTTGAGGGAGGGGTCTTTTCCACAATCCCTGAAGAAGGCGGTTGTGAGGCCCCTGCTCAAGAAGCCTACCCTGGACCCGGCTGATTTAAATAACTTCCGTCCAGTCTCCAATCTCCCCTTTGTGGGGAAGGTTGTAGAGAGAGTGGTGGCGCTCCAGCTCCGACGGTCTCTGGATGAAGCGGATTATCTAGACCCTTTTCAATCTGGCTTCAGGCCTGGCTTCGGCACAGAAACTGCTTTGGTTGCGCTGATGGATGATCTCTGGCGGGCCCGAGACAGAGGTTATTCCTCTGTGTTGGTGCTACTTGACCTCTCAGCGGCTTTCAATACCATTGACCATGGTATCCTTTTGCGACAATTCGAAGGGGTGGGAGTGGGAGGCATCGTTTTATGGTGGTTCTCCTACCTCTCTGGCCGGTCGCAATCGGTATTGGTGAGAGGGCAGAGGTCAACCCCGAGGCCCCTTGAATGCGGCGTGCCACAGGGGTCGGTCCTCTCTCCCCTCCTATTTAACATTTATATGAAGCCGCTGGGTAAGATCATCAGAGAGCACTGGGTGAGGTTTCATCAGTATGCTGATGATACCCAGTTATATATCTCCTCCCCAAGCTCTCTCAGTGAAGCGGCCGATGTGATGGGCCGTTGCCTCGAAGCCGTGAGGGTCTGGATGGGAGTTAACAGACTCAGGCTCAATCCTGACAAGACCGAGTGGCTTTGGATATTACCTCCCAAGGATCATGTTGACTGTCCAGTGTTGACTCTTGCGGGGGAAAATATACCCCCTTCGGAGCGGGTTCACAACTTGGGTGTCCTCCTTGATCCACAGCTGAATTTGGAACATCAATTGACGGCTGTGGCTGGGAGGACCTTTGCACAAGTTCGCCTGTTGCACCAGTTGCAACCCTACCTGGACCGGGAGGCTCTCCTTGCAGTCACTCATGCCCTTGTCACCTCATGTTTGGACTACTGCAACGTGCTCTACATGGGGCTACTCTTGAAAAGTATTCGGAGACTACAGTTGGTCCAGAATGCATCCGCGCGAGTGATAGTGGGTGCTCCTCGATACACCCACGTTACACCTATCCTCCGTGAGCTGCACTGGTTGCCTATTGGTCTCCGGGTCCAATTCAAGGTATTGGTCATTACCTTTAAAGCCCTATATGGCTCAGGGCCAGGCTATTTGCGAGACCGCCTACTACCTCATAGTTCCCTTCGTCCAGTTAGATCCCACAGGCTGGGCCTCCTTCAGGCCTCGTCGGCCAAGCAGTGCCATTTGGCGGGGCCGCGGAGGAGGACCTTCTCTGTGATGGCGCCCACGCTTTGGAATCAGCTCCCCCCGGAGACTAGGACCACTCCCACCCTGTTGGTCTTCCGTAGGCTACTTAAGACCTGGCTTTTCCGGCAGGCCTGGGGTTTATAAAACCTTACCCCTGGATGATTGTTTTTGTATTGTTTTGTTATGTTTTATGTGTTTTTTATTGTTAGCCGCCCAGAGTCCTTTGGGAGTGGGGCGGCTTATAAATTTTAAAAATAAAATAAAATAAAATAAATCTAGTTGTTACATTATCTCAACCAACTTATTCTGTAATGGAGTTGTTACAATTGATAAATCAATATGGACAAGTTTCAGGTTTTAAAATTAATAATAATAAGACTAAAATATTGCCTAAGAATATGACCATTTTGGATAAGGAGACCTTGGTTAAATTGACAGGTTTTGAAGTTGTTAATAAGGTAAAATATTTGGGGGTTACTTTATCAGCTTCTAATGTAAAACTGTACAAAAATAATTATGAAATGTTGTGGGTTAAAATACAAAAGGATTTGGATAATTGGAAAAAGCTGCAATTGTCCCTTTTGGGGAGAATAGCAGCGATTAAAATGAATGTTTTGCCAAAATTTCTTTTTTTATTTCAAATGATACCTATTTTAAAGAAAGAAGCAAATTTAGATGAGTGGCAGAAAGGCATCAATAAATTTATCTGGGCAGGGAAAAAACCAAGAGTAAAACTTAAAATTATACAAGATATACGAGAGAGAGGTGGACTCAAGGTACCGAATCTGAAATTGTATTATGACGCTGTGGTTTTGACATTAATTAGTGATTGGGTTAACTTAACAAATGTAGATATACTCCTTCTGGAGGGATGGGATTTACTGTTTGGATGGCATGCCTATTTAATTTATAATAAAAAGGTCGATAGGGTTTTTAAATCTCATATCTTAAGAATTTCTTTACTTCGGGTTTGGAAGAAATATTATAGAAGTGACTCAAGAATTCCATTATGGGCTATTCCATGGCATGCAATAGAAGGAATAAGGAGAGGAATTAAGATGGATACTATTTCTTATACACAATTACTTAAGTGGGATGGTAAAAATTGGCAATTAAAATCTATGGATGAATTAGTACAAGAAAATATTATTTATTCTTGGTTTCAGTATAGACAACTATCGGAAAGGTGGAAGATAGATTATAAGGTGGGCCTGTTTAGAGAGGATGAGAATTTGTTAAAACAAATCAGAGATCAAAGTCGAACTCACGTTAAAAGAATTTATGGTGTGTTAGTGGAATTGGATTCAGAAGCAGAGTTAGTTAAAGACTGTATGGTTAAGTGGGCACAAAATTTTGATGAACCGATTTTATTAGACACATGGGAGATCATTTGGGTGAGGAATGTCAAATTTACACAAGCCCAAAATCTACGGGAAAAATTTTATAAAATGTTTTATAGATGGCACCTTGATCCACAAAAAATGTCTCGTATGTATTCAAACCTGCACCCTAAATGCTGGAGATGTGGTTGCTTGGATGCCACTTATTATCATATTTGGTGGTCATGTAAAAGTATAAAAGCTTTTTGGATTAAGATATGGTGGAATATTCAAAGAATTTTTAAAAGAAGGATAAAATTTACTCCACAACTGTTTTTTTTTTTATTATTATAGAGTTTTATAAATTTTACAGAAAATAAAAGACAATACAAAAACAAAAAACAACATATACAAATAAAAAACAAACATTACCCAACAAAACCCCCCTTCCCCCACCCCTACCCAAACCCCCCTTCCCCCCCCCCAGGGCCTCCCAGAGCAGATTATAGGCTTAATTAAAAAAAAGTTAAAAAAATTTATATTTATAAAAAAAAGAATATAAAATAGAATATATATATATATTAAGTTAAAAATTATGAAAAAACTATATAGTATTTTTTATATCAAATTTAAATTGTATGAATTTTATCCATTTATCCCAAACAGCAAGAAATTTCTCTTGCGTTTGTCCCTTTAAGAAAGCCGAAATCTTTGCCATTTCCGCCAAATGAGACACTTTAAGAAACCATTCCTGCAATGTAGGCAAAGATTCCTTCTTCCAATATTGTCCTACTAACAGCCTCGCAGCTGTAATCAAATTTAACATCAATATAACCTCCTTTGTATCACAATCAATAACTATACCTAACAAAAATAATTGTGGAGTAAATTTTACCCTCCTTTTAAAAATTCTCTGGATATTCCACCATATCTTAATCCAGAATGCTTTTATCTCTCTGCACGACCACCAAATATGATAATAAGTAGCGTCCATACAACCACATCTCCAACATTTAGGTTGTAAGTCAGGGTACATAAAAGACATTTTTTGTGGATCAAGGTGCCATCTATAAAACATTTTATAAAAATTCTCCCTTAAGTTCTGTGCTTGTGTAAATTTGACATTTCTCACCCAAATAGTTTCCCAGGTGTCCAATGGAACTGGCTCACCAAAATTCTGCGCCCATCTAATCATACAATCTTTAATTAGTTCCGTTTCTGAATCCAATTCAACTAAAACCCCATAAATCCTCTTAATGTGGGTTTGTCTTTGATCCTTCACTTGCTTAATAAGATTTTCATCTTCTCTGAGAAAACCCACCTTACAGTCCATCTTCCATCTATCTAATAATTGCCTATATTGGAACCAAGAATAAATAATATTTTCTTGTGCTAACTCTTCCCGTGATTTTAACTGCCAGTTTTGTCCATCCCATTTAAGTAACTGTCTATAAGACACCATATCCATTTTAACCCCTCTTTTTATTCCTTCTATTGCATGCCAAGGTATAGCCCATAATGGTACTTTGAAATCACTTTTATAATATTTTCTCCAAACCCTAAGTAAAGAAATTCTTAAGATATGAGATTTAAAAGCCCAATCCATTTTTTTATTAAATATTAAATAGGCATGCCACCCAAAAAGTAAATTCCATCCCTCTAAGTGAAGTATATCAGAATTTGTCAAATTTACCCAGTCACTAACTAATGTTAAAACCACCGCATCATAATATAATTTCAAATTCGGCACCTTGAGTCCTCCCCTCTCACGGAAATCTTGCATAATTTTAAACTTAACCCTTGGCTTTTTCCCTGCCCAAATAAATTTATTAAGGCCTTTCTGCCACTCAATTAAATTGATCTCATTCTTCAAAATCGGTATCATTTGGAACAAAAAGAGAAACTTGGGTAGAATATTCATTTTTATCACTGCAATTCTTCCCATGAGGGATAATTGCAACTTTTCCCAATTCTTCAAGTCTCTCTGTACCCTAACCCACAACCTTTCATAATTATTTTTAAATAATTTTGCATTAGAAACAGATAGCATCACCCCCAAATATTTTACCTTATTAACAATTTCAAAACCCGTCAAATTAACCAAAGTCTGCTTCTCCCGACTAGTCATATTTTTAGGTAAAATTTTAGTCTTATTAACATTAATCTTAAAACCCGAAACCAAACCATAATTATGAATCAACTGTAATAATTTTACTACAGAATAAGTAGGTTGCGACAAAGTGATAACCAAGTCATCCGCAAAAGCTCTTAACTTATACTCTTTTTTATTAACTTCTATTCCTTTAATTTCCTGCGACTCTCGAATTTTGATCAACAGTATTTCCAGTGTTAAGACAAACAGCAACGGTGATAATGGGCAACCCTGTCTAGTACCTTTCTCTATTGTAAAAACCTCTGACAAGCCTCCATTAACGATAAGTTGTGCCGTTTGTTTTTGATATATTACCATAAGAGCTTGCAATATCTTTTCACCAAAATTCATCTCTTCCATTACTCTTAACATAAAATGCCAATTCAATTGATCAAAGGCTTTTTCAGCATCTAAAAATATCAGCCCTGCAGGAACTTGGTTGTTTTTATCTAAATATTCTAATAAATTAATAATTTGTCTGACATTATTTTTCATGTACCTTCCAGTTATGAACCCAGATTGATCTTTATGCACAAGGTGGTGCACAACCCTCATAAGCCTATTTACTAAGATTTTTACAAATATCTTATAATCCACATTTAAAAGAGATATAGGCCTATAATTCTTTGGTAAAGTAAGATCTTGATCTTCCTTTGGAATCAATGATATAAAAGCAGTACGCCATGAGGGAGGAATCTCTTGACCCTGTAAAATGCCATTAAAAAGATCACCTAATGGTTGAGTCATCTCCTCCAATAAGGCTTTATAATAAACAGCTGTTAACCCATCCGTACCCGGTGCTTTCCCTGGTTTCAATTGTTGAATTGCTAGCGAAATTTCCTCCTTAGTAATTAAACCATTAACTTCATGTTTCTGATCCTCTGTCAATTTAGGGAAACTAACCTCGCTTAGATATTTATTTATCTCTAAAATTTGCACATTAGTAGATTTATATAATTTTTGATAATAATCCAAAAAAGATTTCTTAATCAATTCCTTCTGAGAAACTAATTTACCCTTATAATTTATTTTATCTATTATTCTCTGTCTCTGTTTCTTTCTCAATTGATAAGCCAGCCATCTCCCTGGCTTGTTAGCATTACAGAATGTATTTTGTTTCATAAACAATAAATTGGTTGCAGCTTGATCTGCTAACAACATATTAAATTGTGTTCTTAACAACTTTAAGGATTCTTTAATACTTTCATCAGAAGGATTTAAAATCAAAGACTTTTCTTTTAATTTAATTTCATCTTCCAATTCTTTACGTTTCTGAATCTGTTTTTGCTTATGACAATTATTCATTTTTATCAAAATCCCACGCATAAATGCTTTCCCTGCATCCCATACCATTGACATTGAAGTCCCCTTATACATATTCAAAGCAAAATAATCCTTTAAACACTCCTTTAGTTTCTGAACATTTTTTTCTTGTCTAAATAAATTCTCATTCACCCTCCAGGATCTTCTCTCCTCTTTTTCTTGAGTCAACTCCATCCAAACTGGACTATGATCCATCAAAGACCTAGGGAAAATCTTGACATTCTTTACTCTATTATATAAGTCCGTTGTAATCAAGAAGAAGTCAATTCTTGAGAAGGATTGGTGTCTATCTGAAAAGAAGGTAAAGTCTTTCTCCTCTTGATTACATTCCCGCCAATAGTCCCGTAATTCCCAGTCCTCTTTCATATCAAAAAAGGCTTTAGGTAATTTTGCCTGCTTAAGAAGAGGAGAGGAACCTTTTTTGTCCCTTTGTACATCTAAGACACCGTTCCAATCCCCCATTAGTACCACGGATCTGTAGTCCAGCAGATTTATTTTTTCATGTAAGAGTCTATAAAATTGTTCCTGTTGCTGATTTGGTGCATATAGTCCCACTATAAGTACTTTCTTACCATATAAGCCCAATTCAACCATCACATATCTCCCTTGGGGGTCAGACTCCACCAGACAAACTGGTAGATTTTGCTTAACATAGATAACAACTCCCCCCTTCTTCCCGGGAGCAGAAGATACGAAGTGAGATCCCAGACGGGCATTAACTAAATATTTCTGATCCTTAAGTAAAATATGAGTTTCCTGTAAGCAAATAACATCATTATTACGTTGCTTCAAATAATAAAAGATTTTTTTCCTTTTCTGAGGAGAATTCAATCCATTAACATTCCAGGTCAAAAACTTTGCCATCTCCCTTGGCCCGCAGCCTGGAGAAGACACCTTGGAGATCTGAAATTGCAACATGTGTTGCATGACTCTTGGGTCTTGCTCCTCCCACCGGCGGTGATACATTTCCAGGAGAAATCTCTTTGGCCTCTTTCTTACGTTGCTCCTTCTCTTTACGTTTATAAGCTGCACGAGTCATTCTCTGCTCTTTAACCTCCGTCTGGCGTTGCCATTCAGCTTGCAGCATCCCAGCAGAAACCAAACCTAATGCCTCAGACTGCTGCTCCGCCTCTTTGCCACTCAGGGATTTCTGAACAGGTAAAGTTGAGCCTGCACCTAGGACTGAAGTATAGAATTCTCTAGCTTTATCAACCGTATTCAATCTATAACGTGTCCCCGCATGGCTCAAAACAATACCCATCGGGATTTCCCATCTAAATGGCATCGATCTAGCTTTAAGCTCATTAGCTAAGAAAGCAAAATCTTTCTGATTCTTAAAATTTTTGATGGGATTTCCTTTAGTATGATGACATCTTGGGCAGCTATCTGAAATCTTTTATTATAAAAGGCTTGTATGATCTCATTACGCAGAGACTTCTTCGTAAAATAAATCACCACATCTCTAGGCAAATTCTTCTGCTTAGCAATCCAAGAGTTAAGCCTGTACACTTTTTCAACTTCTCTGCGTAATTCTCCTTTGTCCATATCCAAAACCACAGCCAAATCAGTAAGGACCACCTCCATCAGATCTTGATTCATATCTTCCTTGAGGCCTCTAATCCTCAAGGCATATTCCATCTGCCTATACTGAAACATCAGAATATCTTCTTGCGAAGTCTCCACCTTCCTTTCCACATCTTGAATTTTATCATCAAAGGAATCAACTTTATCTTCAACTTCCTAGAGTCTTGCATCCAGCTTAACCACCACTGTAGCCAAACCTGAGACTGCTGCAAGTATATCTTGTCGCAAAATATTATTGTTATTTTCCAATTGATCCTTTATCCCACTTATCTCTTCTTTGAAGTCAGATTTAATTTCTGATTTAAGCTGTGTAGAAAATTGCTTCATTTCCTCTCTCATTTGAGCTACAGCCTCTCCCATTATACCTCTAGCCTCTTGTGCTGAAAGTCCAGGCAAAGGAGGGGAGGGTGGTGGCTGTGCCGGTGGTGCGTGTTTAAGTTGTTGTTGCTCCACAACTGTTTTTGTTGGGTATTGTTTCGGATTGTGATGATAAAGAGATTATTTTAATGTTAAATTTAATTACTGCGGCTAGGCTGTTAATGGGGCAATATTGGAAGAAGGAATTTTTGCCTACTTTGCAAGAATGGTTTTTTAAAGTATCTTATCTAGCGGAAATGGCAAAAATTTCGGCTTTCTTGAAAGATCAATCGCAAGAGAAGTACCTCTTGGTGTGGAAAAGATGGATAAATTTTATACAATATAAGTATGATACAAGAAAATACCATCTAGCTTTTGAATAATTTATATTTAAAGTTTAAGATATTTATCTAGAAGTATAATCATTATTATTTTTTAATTTTTTTAATCTTTTTTTAATTTTATCTTCCTTTCTGTTTTTTATATATAATGGAGTTAAAGTATGTTATAATTTGTTTATTGAGTGTAATGATATTAGTTTAAGGTTTATTTGGGTTTAAAAAATTTTTTTTTTCTTTTAAGTTCTAGTTAAGCCTGTATTCAGCTCTGGGAAGAATGGGGGAGGGTTTTGGGGAGGGTTGGGAGGATTGGGGAAAGGGTTTTTATTGTAAAATTTTAAAAAACTTTTAATAAAATAAAGAGCATGCACGCTAATACTTGGAAACGAGGCACCTTCAAAGTCCTAATGTGTTTTAAGAGAGGCCCTCAATAATATTTTTAGTGCATAGAAAATCCATAACAAGGAAGGTGTTCTGTCAGGCAATTGGCCTCTAAGCTAGCTAAGATTTAAAGGTTAAAAATCAAACTTAGCTGCTCTTACTCCTGCATTTTTGCACTATTTGAAGCTTCCATATATTATTTAAGAGCACCTCATATACAGCACATTGCAGTAGTCTCCTGTAACTTATGGAAGTATAGATAATGACTAGCAGATCCAGCAGGTTCAGGAACAGCAAAACACACTAGATATAATAATACAACACATTTATTGCTACAATCTGTTTATTAATCAGACTTACATAGCCACTCATCTCATGAGAAATGTCTCTGGATGATGTAGAACAATCAGTAAAAAAGAATATATATATATATATATATATATATATATATATATATTATATATATATATATATATACCCCAATATATATATATATATATATATATATATATATATATATATATATATATATATATATATATATTACAAACCCCAAACAGTTTACACCAAATAGCAAACCAGAGTCAGGCCAAGGCTAACAAATACCTGGTAGTGCAATTATGGATTAAGGACATCTTTTTAAATTTAAAATATTTGTATTTTATCATTACATGCATTTCCATGATTTAAAGAAATGGATTGTTTGATCTACTGACTTTAAATGCATTTACAGATTCCAAAGTAAGTATGTTCTTGGCCTGAACCTACAGAAAAAAACTTCAAAAATAAATATTTTTGGTAATGTTCATTAAAATTAAACATCTGTATTTCCAATATATAATAGAAAAACAGAGAACATTTTTTTTCTTCCTCGTTTGTTGCTATGCCAAGATTTCCTATTACAGAGACATCTACAAAACACTAAACAAAAAGCTGATGGACTTTATTATAAAATGGAAAATTCTTCTGGAAAATAGGCTCATACAAAATGTCCACACAACTGTATAATGACTCCTACGACTGAGCCTCAATGTCTTGAACCTTGACATTTCCTAAGACATTCAGCAAGATGCCAAATATGTATCCCACTGGATGCCACTAACTGTACTTGTAAAATGCATGGTGGGAGGGGAAATATTCTCTTACACAAAAAAAAGCAGCCAAACTGTCCAGTTGCTTTTCAGCAAAACTGTGATTCCCAAAAGCGTGGGTATCTTGTGTATCAATCAGCTAAATTGTTGTAGAAATTTGAGGATCTTTCCCATTAAATCATCTGAAGTAATTTTCAGTGCTAGAATAAAAGAAAATATGTATCTAATATTTAATATTCATTTTCTTTTTCCTCATTGTAATTAGCTTAGCTCTAGTACACTATGCTTCATGGCATGGAGTTACACAATAAAATTATAGAATAACGGTTGGTTGCCCTGTCCTAGGATCTACTGTTACTTTCACAGAGGTGTTTCTATCTTTTTGAACGGAAGTCCGATAGCATATAATTATAGTCTATCAGTAATTTTAATAATACATTAGAATCTTGAGAGATGTTTGGATTCATTGCAGGATCCCTAAACTAGATTTCCCAATTCAGAGCAACTCTCAGTCTTTCTTTCTTTTTTCTTTCTTGCATTCTCTTGCAAGAATGGGCTTGCTATAGAAATTCTTTTTTCTACGCTTAACGACATACTTCAGTTTTTCCTTCCAGTACTTAAATCTTTCCAGGCCCAGTTTTAAAAATGTAATTCTCTAACCATTCAAACAAAAATTTAGTAAACATTTAGTATTTTAAAAAATACAATAAAGAGGATCTTTATTTGTATTTCTTTCCTTTAAGGATTTGGATAATGAGTACATGTGTAGTTTTTTTTTTTTTTTGTCGGATGAAGTTAGGATAAGGTAGCATCTAAAAGCTTGGAGTAATTTATTCCAGCAGCTTTTTTTCACTTGTCAGTTTTCCAAATGTACAAAAAAAGTCTTCCATTTCTTTCTGAAGAGTTTCATTTCTTCTCTCTGCATCTTTGCATGCCCTCTCCACATTGCATATTTTAATTTCCATTAAACGATGCCACTGCCGTTGCTGATCCAATTTTGAATGTAGATCCTTAACCTCTATGTCCATTTCTTTATTCTGTTGCTCCAGGCTGTTGGCATTAAAAAAAAAGACAGTGTGGTTTTTCATTTTACAAGTGCTTCATTTCTCTGGCTTTATTACGAGTTATTTTCATATCGAAAGTAGAAAGTACTTGAAAGGTTTTATTCTAGATTCTCAGTAACATAAATCAAGAGCCACAAGCTAAAGAAGGATGCTCAGGCATCGTTGTAATAACTTGGTTTAAAAAGTAACATCTCACTCATCTTGTCTCCTTTATCCGTGTCATGTGTTGAAATCACTACTTTCATTTATTCACAGGAAGAAAATGAATCTGACACTAGTAGCCCAAACACTGTATTGTAGTTCAATAAAGTGGCAATAAAAAAACAAAACTGCCCTATGAAATGTGAATTAGGGTGGTCGCTCAATACATGCAAATTATATGTGATTTATTTTTCTGCTTGCAGCTTGCTGTTTACTGTGCAAAGTGCAACCATATTAACTGGTCTTTCACAATGCATTGCTAGAAGTATATAAAGTACAAGAAAAATAGTTATTCTTATTATTGGTAGATTGTAATCTAATTTATCAATATTCATTCCAACCATTCCATAAATTTTTCCACAAACGATATTTCTGCTGCGTTTCTGACAATAGCAATGCATAGGATATTCAAATGCATGTTATGCTGCCTAGAATTGCTTTGTGCGCAACGGGCAACCATAAAAATTTGATAAATAAATAAATACAGTAAGCCCTGTCCCAGTTGTTGACATATTGTGAACTTGAATATTTACCTTAAAATAATAGCTTCATACTCTGCCCTCTGTTGGGCCATCTGCTTCTTTAGATGAGCAAAGTGGCACCGCAAGAAACTTTGACACGTGGAAATGTTGTTGTGTGAAATGGAGCATTCGCGACCGTTGTTCATCTGGCCTTGTTCCAAGCTGTCGGCTGTCCCTCAAATGTTTGTTGTCGTCTTATTAGCCCCTGGAAATTCTTCTTTATGCTTATGCCTGATTAAAAAAGCCAAAACTTCAGTTTTAATCCAAGCTTCGTATTATCTAGGTAATTGTTTGAAAAGCGCAATTGGCTTTTTTCTAGGTGAGGAGTAGCTTTTGGTTTTGCCTGTTCTCCAATTTGACACGGGACATGGAGGTCTTATCCCAGTTGCAGCTGTCTGAAGCTTCTCAGATGCTTGGAAATAATAATCCACTTTTATGGGATCCTTGTTTCACTCCTGATTTTGTTCTTGATAAGGAATGGGAAGCCCCTCACATTGCCATGCTTCCCATGTCGTCTTGCAGTAAGGGCTTAAGTCTGTCTGCCACCACCCTTTCATTATCCTCCCTTTCTCATATGCAGCATCAGTGGGAGGAACTCTCTTCAGTGAATTGCTAGTTACTTGCTTCCGTTCAAATATCTGCCAAGCTACTCTTGGCTGTGAAACAGCAGCAGCACAACTAGAGTGTACAAGTTCCCTTGTGTCTTTTGTATAGACAATAGAAATATATCCAGTCTACTTTAGATTCACTGGTATAAATAATTGGGATAAAAGGCTAGTAATGCCAGTGCAAATGGGTGATACCAACACAACATTCCCAACTTGCTGCCACCTATTATATGACAACTCCCATCAGGGTAGATGAGAAGATTAAAACTGTTGCGCAATACAAGTAAAAGTCATTAGGATAGGGAAAGCAAGATTAAGATATGATTATGTTTGTTTCTCACTATCTTTATTAAGTTGTTGGCAATGCTGAAGAATCCATTTACATAATTCCTCTGTTTAACAGTGAGTAGTAGAAATAAAGTAGTTTGGTATGTGCTTTCTCAAACTCCAGAAATACTTGTTACTGCTGCATGCCTGCCTGCCGGTTTGCCATCTGTGTTTTGCTTATTTAAGCAAATAACTTTTCTTGAAGAAAGAGATCTATATATTTTCCTGTAAGTAAAAAAAAATCTAACAGGAATATTATGGCAAATCATTCACTATTGAATATTCTTTCCTTTCCCATATGAACAAAACTGGAGAATCTTACACCAGCCATTCAAGAATATGAGACTGGAGAAATGTAAGTGTTCTCCTATTTGTATTCTTCAACAAATACTTTCCAGCTCCAATGTAAACTTCATTTTTGCTGATTTGTGTGTGTGTGTGGGTGCATACAGACATACACACAGATGTATACCCTGACATGTATGTATACATAAATGTAACCAGCAGGAGTCTGAAAGCTCAGAAGATTAAATATCTGGTCCTGGTGACCTACCTAGATCGGATCCTGCAACATTATCCTGGGGACACGTATATTTGCCTTCATTCATAACCATTTGTATTAATACATTAATACCTTACTCAGATATTGTGTCTTTCTGGAGCCTGAAAGCTGCAAAGATGGAATAGGAATATACTTCTGAAATGAATTCTGTGTCCTGAAGCTGTCCTCAAGCCATGCACCAAATGTCCATAATTTGTTGTAGCAGTGAGGCTATTCTTATCTTGCCCTTGTTCTCTATGTACCATGAGGGATAAATTTTAAAATGGAATCTTGAAACTGACCTTGATAAATAATACAAATGTGTATTTGTCTTAAATTTGCAATATGTCATTTTTGAATCAACCAGAACAGGATTGTTCCTGGCATCTGCAATATTTGGGGTATTGGAAAAATAGAACCATATTGTCCACATAAAGAACCAGAGTGAACATATTCTAGAGTTAATTTGCACATAAAATTACCATACTGGAACAAAACTCTGTGTTATATTTTGCAATTAATTATATAGAAATGAAATGATGAGCTTCTTGTCCTTTCAATATTTCTTGAGACATCATGTGCAATTTACTGATATTTTCAGTTATTTAATTTCACTATCCCCCATCCTCTACTCATAGTCAAAACCATAAAGTGTGGAATAAGATGCCTGCAAATATTCTTTTCTAAGTTGTTTGTAATTTATTTATTTATTTATTTATTAAAATTTATAGACCGCCCCATTCCCACAGGACTCCGGGCGGCTAACAATAAAAACACAATATAACTTAACAAGACAAACAATAAAGTAACATTCATCCAAGGGTCAGATTTTATAAACCCCAAGCCTGCCGGAAAAGCCAGGTCTTAAGCAGCTTGCGGAAAACCAACAGGTTGGGAGCGGTCCTAATCTCCGTGGGGAGCTGGTTCCAAGACGTTGGCGCCGTCACAGAGAAAGCCTCCCCCGCGGCCCCGCCAAATGGCAAGGTTTGTAAGGTTCTGCCTTTGATTGTTACTGAAATGTAGGAAGAGATACCTGATTTTAAGGTTTATTGGCATCTTTGATTTCTGCCAAAGTGGCGGAGTTGATTTTGATGGTTCACTCCAGATTCATCATGGATCTAGCTATTTTTCAAGAGACGTTTGGAGATTTCCCAAGTAGTCTGGCAGGCAAACCTCACATGCATCCCAATGAGCTCTTGTATGGAGAGATGATGAGAGTCTTGCCTCCAGGTACCCTTTTTCTGTTCACCAAACCTGAAGACCCTTGATTTCCTTAGGAGCTCATGGAGATGATGGGGCAAAAAGTGAATGATTGAACAATGATGGCAAAAGATAAGAAGTGAAGACTGAGTACAAGTATGAATTCAGATTCATGCCTATGCTACAGTATGGGACAAATAATTGTCTGCTCCCAATTAAATAATTGAAAGTTGTCTTTTTTTAAGATGACCCATACCATTTTCAGTAAGGGTGGATGAAGTGCCACTATTATATGGTAGCTAGACATTTTGCCTTTGGAGATTAACTGGAAATGTTAGTTGATACAGAATGTGACAGCCTATTTACACATGAACGAGAAACACTTCAGTAGTGTTCCCCCTGAAGTAAGGGTGCTGGCAATAATTTTCTGTGTTCAGAGCAAAATGCTGTTTTTGACCCCTAAGGCAGGAGTCCCCAACTCCCCGTCTGTGGACCAGTAGCATGCCAACAACCGGTCTGCACAAACAAGCAAAGACCCATCCGTGGGATGCAGGCAGCACACAAAACCATGCATTCTCTGATCTATGGAAAAACCTTTCTCCACGGAAATGGTCCCTGGTGCCCAAAAGGTTGGGGACCTCTGCTCTAAAGCAGTATATGGTATAATCCTTCTGTATTGGTGGTACCAGGTCTTCAACTGATCTGTCCATCCCGTGTGTTCAAACTCGGACAGATACTTTAATTCCTCTCCCGGGGGGATGTTAAGCAGATGTTCTTAGTGTGGCCCCCATTTTTATGGAATAGTCTACCTTCTGAATTTTGGATAGCTCCCATATTGGTAGCATTTAGGAAGGCCATGAAAATGGTCCTTAACTATTGGGTTTGGGGGGGGGCTAAGTTGTTTCCTCAGGCCACTTAAATGTTTATATGTAATGTATATGTTTTGTGGGTATCTGTGTGGGAGTTTATTGCACCTTGGAGTCTCTGTTGACTCGTGACAACTATTTGGACAAATCCCTGCAGTTTTCTTAGCAAGATTTCAGAAACAATGTGCCATTGTCTGTTTCCTAGGGCTAAGAGAAAGTAACTGGCCCAAGGTCACGTAGCTGGCTTCATATCTAAGATGGAACTAGAACTCATGGTCTCCTGGTTTCTAGCCAGATGTCTTAACTACTATACCAAACTGATTCTGGCTTTACCAAACACTGATTTTCAGTGATCCTAATTCTTATTTATTGTAAGTTGAATTTCATATTGGTTAATTTTATTGTTTAGAACTGCCCACACTCATGAAAATAAGTTCCTGTCCCTTCTTTTGTTTTGGAATATAATTTTCTGCGAGACATCCTCACCCTCCAATCCCCACAAGTTTTGGCAAAAAAAATATGCCTTTTTCTTTTTCACATGTAGCATATTACTGGTCTCAGAAGGTCTTGCAGCTTAAGTATCATTCAATATCTTGGCTGCCAACATTTCAATTCTTTTTTTTCTTCTTCTTGTGTCATATCCGTTATCGGACATTGGCGATCATCTTTTTTATCAGCAGCAAAAAAGTGTTGCTGAGTTTTGTCCAGAATCCCTTAGATTTTGAAGCCATGATGTTCTTCTTCTACCTGGACCTCGTTTGCCTTCAATCTTTCCCTGGAGGATTAAATGGAGTATGGCGTATTTTTCTGGGTGTCGCATCACATGTCCAAAATATTCTAATTTTCGTTTGTTAATTGTTTTCATGATTTATGGAAATTTTAACAGGCAGGGTCCCCCCCCCAATCTTCATTTTAAAAGAGAGAAATTCTGTTGAAATACCGTATGGACTTGGTGCAACCTCCTCCAATTAAGAATGTTACTGTACAGATGAGATTTAATTTATGCATTAGAGATTGCCAAAATTGAAAGAAGGAAACAAAGTTCTTCTGGAAGAAAAGGTGTGTGTGTGTGTGTGTGTGTGTGTGTGTGTGTGTGTGTGTTGTTTTAATTGTCCAATCATTCTGGCTTGTTTGTGGAGCATTCAGAGGGCATCAGATGAAAGGCTCTTCTGTGCTTTTCCCATTGCTTTTTTCCTTAGCAAAGAAAACCCATTAAAGAGATAGGTAAGAAATAAAATGGATGCATAATGTATTTTATGTATTATGGAATAGGAATAGTTTTTCTGAAAGCACCATTACTATGGATAACTAATACATTCATTAAAAAAAATACGTAACTGAAAACCATTTTAATGAAATCAGTATTGTATCCTCGATAGTGTCAATGGTAGCCACTGGCTCTGGATCTTTGTTGGATTTGGTATCCTCAAACCCAGAGAGTTTAGCTTTGGCATATCATTCTCACAGGCTGATGGCAGTGGTGGGATTCAGCCGGTTCGCACCACTTCGGCAGAACCGGTAGCTAATTTTTTGTTGCCCAGGCCCAGAATGGACTTCTGGAAGTGGCATCCCCACAGATAACCAGTTGTTCACATATTTGAATCCCACCACTGGCTGATGGCAAAGGGCTACATCTTATGAATTAAAGTTACAAAGGGAAAAAGCTTGGGAGGAATTCAGCTCATCAGTTTATGAATCAATTTATGAATCTGTGCACATGTGCATGGACCACACATTAGCAGGTTATAATCCCCAACTGAAGCATTAGAAATATGAAATTAATGTGCTGCATAATACATTTCCTCTCTTGCTCTTGCTGATGAAGGCAATTAGGGTGAATCTGAGTGTGAGCAGTGGCAATAGCCAAAAGATTTAGATCAGTGCGCTCTTAGCTGCATAGAATGGCTGGGTTTTCACTTCACCCAGTCTTTCTAGGATCATCAAGGTTGTGTCTCAAGGGGGCTAGATTCTAGTCTTCACCTCCAGAAAATGGAGTAGTAACTACTGTAGCTATTAAAATATAACTAGACTGGAAAATAATCATTGCCTTCAAAAGCACTTCTTTATTCCATTAGCACCAAGAGGTGGGCTCCTGACAAGAATAGGATAAGCATCTTTTGGGGGCAAGGGACACATCTGGAAATCTGAGAGCTTGTGAAAAGCACGTTCAAAAATATCTGTTGTGGCTAAATTGCCAATTACATAACTCTATATAGTATTTTGTTTAAGGAAAAACAGATTGCAGATTAAATGTATACAGGCAGGGTGGTGTGTGTTTATGTATGTCTGTGTATGAGCATGCATGTACAATAGTGTTAGACTCACAAACAAAAAGGGGTTATGAGATTGAAATGATGACTTTGACTGAACTGTAATTCAGTAAATCATTTAAATATCTTGGGTTCCCTCACACATTTCTGTTTATCCAAATAGGCCCTCAAATAGAGAAACAAAATATACATAAACATAAAACAGAATAACAGAAGTTGGAGGGAGACATTGGATTACTATGCACAATATTCTGCTTAATGTAAGAATCCAGATTAAAGCTCTCCTAGCAGATTAATCTAGATTACAGCTCCTCTAGCCTCTATTTTACCACATACATCAGTTCACTTACTGCTCTTACTGTTAGGATGTTTCTCCTAACATTCAATTAATGCTGTCATTTCCGTCTAAGTTTTTCTCTTCCCAGGGCTAAATATGTCCATTTCATTCAATCTCTGGGGAAACATAGGAATTCAGCAGAGCACAAAATGTAATCTTCCTCCCTCCCTTGTAGATCTATGGTACATGATAGCTACTGCAAAATGAATCATAGTTAAATCTTTGCAATTACTAGCAAGAAGAACCTGGAAATGCAATGTCACTAGAGAAGCATGAAATAGGCAGGTACACAGAATAAAATCACTTTCGTGCCACGCTGTTCTGTTAAAAGCCCAGAAGAACCAATTTGTCAGCCATTTCAATTGGTTTTAAACCTTGAAATCAAAACGTATGAAAACTGTATGGCTAGAGAGTAGCCACTAGGTGTCACTACTGCAGTTTATTTTCAAAATTGAAAGGGAAGAATAAGAAATCAATAGTTGCTCTCTTTTTAAAAATCTTTTTTACATATCATTATTTGATCTTTTCTGACTTAAACCCTTTAAAGCTTGATCTGTGACACTTCTAGTTAAGTAAATATAAATAAAAATGTCACGTTCCAACCATTCAGAAACAAAGGTAGGGTCTGAAAAATGAAGTGAAGAAAGATTCAAAGAAAGGAATATGAGAATCTCTGCCTTATAGCATGTCACAAAATGGAGTCCATAGAAGAAGGGCCAACAAAGGGAAAGTTAATTACCAAGTTATTTTAGGAATCCATGCAGAGGGAAGAAAGAGAGGAAAGGGAGGAGAGAAGCACCCTTTCTGGCCTATGCCACCTCCTCCCCTGATGCTCCGCTAACCTGTGTCACGTCTGAGCACTTTCCCCATCCCATGCAGTACCTCTTGCATTAACCTCCGGTGCACCCCACTGAATTGTACACCTCCTCTTCCTTTCCTGAACTGTGCAGCATTTTTTGCGAACCCCCATATACACTGAGATGGTTTGTCTTGTATGTACTGGAGGCCTGTAAAACTCTTAACCCGTCTCCCTCCATTCTTTTCCTCCCAAAATTAGCAGGACATGTTTGGCATTTTGCTGCTAGATTTCAGTGGCTTGGTTTTGAGGAGAGACCTGAGCCTATAGACTTTCAGAATAAGCATCTATGTGATTCCTCTTATGTAGTTTAGCAAAGATATTCTTGTTCAGAGTAAGAGCTTAAATATTGAAGTATTCAGCTTTTAAGAACAACACTGGCTTATAGTTTTGCCTGGAAGATTCTCAATCATCCAGGTCACGGTTGTCCCAAAGATGTCTTTCCAAAAGGCAACTGGACTTTCTTGTTTTTTTCCT
This sequence comes from Crotalus tigris, assembly GCF_016545835.1. Taxonomy (NCBI): domain Eukaryota; kingdom Metazoa; phylum Chordata; class Lepidosauria; order Squamata; family Viperidae; genus Crotalus; species Crotalus tigris. Next base: position 284,272 of record NW_024097723.1, read on the forward strand.
TTGAAATTTTTTCTTTTTTCTTTGCTTCTCATCCAATTGCTGAGGACTGAAGAGGATTCTTGGATGAGAAGCAAAATGTTTTCAAGGGAAAAACCAAGAAAGTCCAGTTGTCTTTTGGAAATGTACCTTTGGGGCTTACAGTTTTCATTATGGTGAGCTGTGGGGTTGCTCTAATGCAGTGTTTTGCAGAGAATCTATTGAAGTTTAAATCCACACTGCCCAAAGCAAGAAAAATGGGTGGCCTGTTTTAATTTCTCATTTATTTGTTTTTATTTCTAATGTGCCAGGTATATTGTAACCAAACTAATATTTAAACTAATATTGTAATTCTTTCTGCAACCAATGTTAAATGCCAGTTATTCCATAACTGTATTTACTCTTACTTCTAGTATGAAAATGTCTCCATGGGAGTCTGTATGCTGAAATGAAGATTAGAATCACCTATTTATTTATTTATTTAAAGATTTATCTGGCTGCCCACCTTAAACACAATCTGGATAGCTCACAGTATAATGTTTGCAGCTCCATCCACTTTGTGCTCTGGTTTCAGTGAAGGCCTCAACAGAGGTGGAAGGGATCACTAAAGAAAAAGCCATTCCAAATGTAAACTGATCTAAGTGGAGTGGTCGATAGATAGTGGTTTCATCTAATGGCTGACCAAAATGAATCTTGACTCTTCCTAATTTTTGATCAATCATAATGGACAACTCTTTCTGAAAGACATGTGCATGTTTTAAATAGAAATTCTGTACCTATAATGTTGTTGTTTTTCCTTTTTGTTGTCTATGGAGATTCTCAGTCATCCAGGTCATATTTATCCCAAAGATGCTTTTTCATGAGGCAACTGGACTTTCTTGTTTTTCTTTTCATCCAAGAAGCTTCTTCAGCTCTGACTGGATGGTGGGGAATGGAAAGATTTATACTCTAAAATATAAGAAAAACAAGAAAGTCCAGTTGCCTCATGAAAAAGCATCTCTGGGATTTCTTTTTGTTGTTTTGTGTTGCATACCAAGAACTTTGATATGTGAGTTAAAGGATTGTTGGGGGGGAACTCATGAATTGTTAACCTAATCCCAAAGTAAAGAAATAAGTGACCAAAATAATCCCTCCCACAATCAACATTTTCTGAGATTCCACTAGTGTTATATTTGTATTAGCCTATCAGTAGCTGTAACATCCAATACAAATGGTTGCTTAGTGTGTTGGATGTTCTGATAGATCTACTTGGTAGATGAAATGATTAGCTTTTTTGGCTGCTGCTGCACACTGGATCCTGGATCATGTGCATTTCTGTAGATATGTAGTTTTCTCTTACATATAGTGCAAGTCTCCCTCCTAATTTTGTGGGCACTTGGCAATCAGGCTGCACTTACAGCCTCTTGCAGCATCTATCGTGTGACTGGGTTTTATAATGGTTTTGCTGAAAACCAGCTTTTATTTCCAATCTTCAGCAAAACTGGTTTTGGTTTGCTTAATGACCACTGCAATGGTCACCACTTTGCCATCATCATGAGTATGATTGTGATGGGTGGGCTCCAACATAATTCAAAATCGACCTGTACAATATACAGCATTCGATGGGCATACTTTTGTATTCCACATGTTACTGATCACAGTCCAAAACTGCTGCCTGGATTCTTTGGATATACCTAATACTCAAAGTCAAAGTCAAATAGGTTAGTTACCAACTTTTTCTATAAGGATGAAATTTAAAGCAACTGCTTCTTTGACAGGTGCAGCTGTTTGGGGATTTTATGATGATGCAAAAAACCTGCTTACGCTGGGCTTTCAAAGCCTTAAAACACCAGGCAAGCCCTGCATCCCCAGCTTCTTATATGAGCTGGGAAAATTTGTTATCACTGAACAGGATTTACAGCCCATAAAACAGATAAACTGCCTTTTGTGTGCAGATTCTCATTCAATGAACATATTTACAGCACACTGCACATAGTGCAATAATTACAATTATTCAATTCTTCTCACCTCTCCAGGGCAGTTATATCTATTCAAAGAGGAGGATCATGTTAAAAGGCAGAGCATACCAATAGACAGAGGTCTGTGCTTTGGAATCCCTTAAGTCTTTCTCACTGCTACTCCCTATTTAAATTCCAAAATATTTTAGTAGCAAAAGAATAAAATACCATGACACTCTTCCAAGACACAAGTTAAATAGCAAGTATTGAACAGAGTTTATTTTAACTATTTAGCTGATATATTTTAAGGTAGGCGTTTTCATAAGACAGATCCAATTGATATTTGGTCCATTCATATTTGTCAGAATTTACCTTTGGGAATTTTTATTTATTTGGCATATTTATCTCTGTTGTTTATAGTTCTGGGTTTAATAAATGTGCATGATAGCATGAATAAAGATCAGAGGAATTCAGTCACTGCTCTGCAAATAACTAAGGGGAAAAAAAGAACAGTGAATAAAAATTGAATGTTGATTTAAATGCATGAGAGGGTATGAAAGAGAATTGTTGAGATGTTCATCCAGCCCTCCAAGATAGTCACCAACAGCCAAGAAAGAATTGTGCACGGCACTTAAAAAGGTACCTAGGGCATTGGTGGTATATAGGATCAGCTATATAGGTCACTACCATCCATAGGCGTTCCATCTTCTTCTTTGGCATCTCTTGAATACCGGTGTGGACAAATACAAATTTGGAAGTTTTGTATCTTGTGTTTAAAATTCAGGGTGGCTGGGATTCTACGGCTCCTTCTGCGGCCCAGGAGGTTTGCTGCCCAACACAATTAAGGCTGTCTCAGAGTTAGTGTTGAAGATTCCCACAGTGATAGCCCTGAAGGACTTCAACATCTGCTACTCTATCTAAAAGAAATGCAGGGTTTCATGGTTGCCGTGACAACCTAACAAGTTTCAAAATACTAAAGAAAAGTGGGCTGGTGCCACAAATAGCAAAAGGCTAGTTGCAAACTTTCTTTCCTGGATTGGATGATCAAGAGAAAGTGTTGTGATTCCTTGCCAGTCAGTGGATCTGGCAGTTGAGTCTGAGGAATCAGATGAGGAGGAGGAGCCTGGAGTGACATTAGAGTCAGAGGAAGGCTCTGAGGAGCTCCAAGACTTACAGTCGGACAAGGAGCCTGACACCTCTACTTGCGCTCAGGCTGAGACACAGCTGTGCTGGGAGCCTGAGTTGGACAGTGATGAAGAACAGTTGGGACAAATCCAGGATGCACAAAAGCGCAGGCAAGAGAAGCGAGTAGGACAGAGGAATGCAATGGGGCGGCTCCAAAGGCAAAGGAGAAGGTATTAGGAAGCCACTCCTTGGCTGAATTATAAAAAGGAAGGTGTGGGAGGTGCTGGTTGCCAAAGGCAATCCTTCGTGTTGAGGATCGAGTTTCTGTGGACTGTGTTTGTTTGCCTTGGATATTGACTCAGGTCTATGAGAATAAAAGAGGTTGGTTTTTTCTTGCAGTTCCTGCCTGTTTCTTGGAAGAGGGGTTTCTCCTTGTGAGCATAACAAGGATCATGTAGGCTGGGACAGAACAGAAAACAAGTTATCGACATCTTGAAAGCCATCCAATTTGTGACGATCTTGGAGGGCTGGACGAAGTCAAAGATAAGCAGAGCAAGCAAGCAAACCAACCAGATTTGATCTAGAGAAGTCAAGAGCTTTTGTGTTTTTCTGTATTTTGTTAACATTGGGGAGTGGATAAAGCTACCTAATTTTACAGGTAGACTTTACTTACAACCATTTGTTTAACCATAGTTCAAAGTTGTGATGATACTGAAAAAGTGACTTATGACTGGTCATTTGAAACCTTCCCAGGGGGCTTCTGACAAGCAAAGTCAATGGGGGACGCCAGACAAACACAGTGGTTTACTTAACGATAATGACCAATTTTTTTTTGTAAAATTAGGCACAGCTCACTTAATGTCCACATCACTTAGTAACAGAAGTTCCAGTGCCAATGTGGTTGTATAATCGAGGACCAGCTGTGATCCAAAAACAATCCTGTACTGTTGTTAGAGAATCTTCTGACTCCAATGCTGAAGAGGAGGAACAAGCAGACTCCATCTGAAGTTCAAGATCCAACAGACTGTCAATGACCTCCTTCAAGTGACGTGATTGACTTAGTGCAATTGGTGACTAATTCCAATAGTAAGAAGTCATCGCTTGTCCTTGGGAGAATGCTGAAGAGGGAGGGGGCCAGCAGCAGCAGAGGGTGGAAAGTTTAGACATCGGATGCATTTTGGCTGTATAACAACATCCTCCAGATCCCTCTTTTGTTGGAAATAACATTCCAGCTTCCAGGTTTCCCCTGCTTGTAGCCCTTCTGTGGAATTCTCTGGTGTTGCACTTATAGACTGTCTTGATTGCTCTTGACATTCCTGCCTCTGAATTCTTCAAACTAGCAGCTTGTTCCTCTGGTATAATTTATGAGGCAAGCAATCTTTCCTTCAACTCTCCAAGACCTTGTTTAAATTACCAGCTCTTAGCTCTGTCTTGGCTATGATGGAAGATTTATAACATGCTAATTAAAGTTTTAAGGTTTGTAATTGCCTTACTTTCTGCTTGCAGTCTGAGGCTTACATAGCACAACCATATTAATGTGGACTTTCTCCATATTAAACTTTGAATCAATTATATGACTAAATAATACTTATATCCACTAATATTCTAATATTGTCCAAGAGTTGACTTCTTTTTGTAAAACCAGGATGTTCAGAATTAACTATTTAAGGGAATGAGGTTTAAAGACTTTGAACCAATATCACAGTCAAAATTTGAGCACATATTAAAAAGATTTTGAATATCTTCATCAGTTTTCAAAATCAGTTGTAAAAATATCAATAAAAGATAAAAAAGCACAAGACTGAGAATATCAATAAAAACTTGTTCCAATCAGCGGGAAAGACATTTATACCAGCTTTCTTACCCAAATTCATTAATGTAATAATATCCATTACTTCTTGAAGTTGCAATAATGCAGCTAAATACATTGTTTGATCCTGAGCGATCTTTCGGAGACTTTTTAATGTTAAAACATATTTTACTTCCTTTTTCTTTTTCTTTTTTTAAAATTGTATTCTTTATTGTGAACTGAACCCTCGACCTTCATTTAAATCAAGATACCATAATGCTTCAGGACATCTGTGTATTGAGCAATCTTGCTCTCCACATTTTTCTCGGCTTGCTTTCAGAGTTTCATAAGCTGTTTCTTCTTTGTGTAATGAACCTTGGCCTTCTCTTTGCGCTTCTCTTCCAGAGTGGCTGTGATGGCCTGGTACTTCCACCCAACCTCATGGGCAAGGTGGCCTAAATAAGCAAACTTGCATGTGGGTTTGAGATGGATCACTTTCAGAGCAGCAGGGATAACCATTCTCTTGCGCTTATCATAAGGTGAAGGAATGCCATCAAAAACCTTTAGCCTCTCTAAGGTGACTGACCATGTTTGGTTTTGTGAGGGACTGTTCTCAAACTGTTCTCCAGAAAATTCGACTGGGAGCACAGAAGTGATACGGGCCACGGGATGGGTTGGTGTTCATCCACTTGCGGAGGAAAGCAAGGTATTTCAATTTGTTGCGGTAGAAGTTGCCAGATATGTTAATCCCTTCATATCGTACAACTACAACTTTGCGCCCCAGCAACATTTGCTTAGCCACAATGGCTGCAAGGCGATCCAGCAAATGGTCATGTCCATCAATCACCAATACCTTCGGCTCCATCATGGCAGCTCCTCGGTGGCCACAGGGAAAAAGACTCCACCCCCTCACATCCACCAAAACATATTTTATTTTCATTGATGCCTTTAAATCAATGGGAAAATGGCTGATTTATCAAATTTGAATAATTATATATTCACACTGAGATGTCATTCAGAAATCACGATGTATCTAACAAACCAAATTCCATTAAATAAATAAGGATTTAGCAATTGAAAAATAGAACTTCATTTACCTGAAACTGTACTGTAATCAAGTAAAAAAAAAATCCAAACTTTGATTAAAGTCACTACAGATGATTACCATCAGGCTAAAATAAATGAAGAAAAATTTTATATAAAATATCTAGGTGTTTTTCATTGGACCATAGTGATTAGTGTACAATCTTGTTATGTAAAATTTTAACATGAATAAAATTTTAAGGTGTGGCAGACAGATGCTATGCTTATTCTCCACATGCTCTGAAACACCTTTTAGCCCAACTAAATTGCTTTTTTTTTTCAGGTAGAAAAGGGAGATCTAGCAAACTTCTCATGTTGAATATTGAATATTCATTAAGACATAGAAATTGTTGTGTTTCTATTATGGGAAAGAAGTAGGTTTGTACTTATGTGAAAATGGGGAAGAACAGAATCCTGTGAAGTTTCACTTTAAGATTTAATTGTAAGCGCTTATTTCTGCAGTTTGAAAAAATAGAGTTGCTCTGTGGATTAGGCCATTGGTAAGTGCCATCTGATAAAGTGAACAAATGTAGGCAATTGATGATCAGTTCCTTTTTATTTGTCCATTGGATGACAAAGCAACTGCAGTACAACCAGAACATAGATATTTTGTACAATTGAAATAAACACATCCAGGGTTAATCAGAGTATGAACTATAAGGTGGTAGATATATCAAAAGAATGGAAGATGTAGCTGGGAGGGGAAGAAACGGGAACTCTAAAACTACTTACTGTATTAATTTAATATATTATTGCATGGAAACACACATGATGATTTTTCATTTGTATGGAACTACAGGTCCTAAAGTTCCCAGCCAATACAGTCAAAAAAAGACTACTGTATTTCAATGTTTTGTAAAGTTTTAAGGTAGTTAACATTCAAATAATACACAGACACGGTCACTAAAAAGAAAGAAAACTAGTATAAAAAAGTACCAGTAAATAATAACAAATTGTATCAAATAACATATGAAGAAAAGATTAAATTCAGAAACATCTAAGAGGTCAGTCCAGAGTGTGTGTGTGTGTGTGTGTGTGTGTGTGTGTGTGTGCGTGTGTGTGTGTGTGTGTGTGTATATATATATATATATATATATATATATATATATATATATATATGTAGGTCTTTGGTTGTTCGGGTTTTCTCCCGCGTAAAATTGGAAGTGTCTTGGCGACGTTTCGACGAAGTCCCATTCGTCATCTTCAGGCTGGTGTTTTCAGCTTCGTGCTTCGAGCAGCAATGTGTGGTCTTAGCTGTTTCTTCCTTTTAACTGCCAGTGGGGGTATGAACTGATTGGATGGGAGCTTGGCTGTGTTCTGATTGGGTGGAGGTGTGTTCTGATTAGTTAGGGGTGTGGCTATGCTCTGATTGGCTGATTGGGGGTTGGCTGTGCTCTGATTGGCTGGGGGAGTGTTCTGTTTGGTTGTGCTCAGGTTAGTCTGAGTTGCAGAGGGGTTTAAGATTTTGGGCTGCCTTGCTATTTTTTGGCTTCGCGTTCGTGGTCGTGCCTCATCTTCATGGAGGGTGTCAGTTTGCTTCATGTATGTATTGGAGGGGTTTAAAGTGGCTAATGATGCAGCTGTGGTCTGGCTTCTGGTTTGTGGTCGTGCCTCATCATCGATGTGGCTTTGGGTTTGCTTTTTGCGTGGATGTGTGGTGGTGACATCCTGTGTGGTTTTTGTGAGTGTGGGTCTGGTATCATTTTTTGTGTTAGGGAGTCGTTTGTCAATAAGGGCGGGTTTCCAAATGGCTGGTAGGCGGGAGGTATCATCTCGCTTGTTCATGCTGTGTGGGCGTTTTTCTATCTCGATGGCTTCTCTGATTATTCTGTTATTAAAATGTTCACTTTTGGCAATGGTTCTGGTATTTTTAAAGTCAATTTCATGTCCTGTGGCTTTAAGGTGTTGGACCAGGGAAGATGTTGGTTCCTCTTTTTTGACTGAGTTCTTATGTTCTTCAATGCGTGCACTTATTCTTCTGTTGGTTTGTCCGATGTATGTGTGGGACAAGCAGGCATGGGATTTCATATACTCCTTGATTTTCTAATCAATTTTATCTTTGGGGTTTCTAAGGATGGTGGATATTTTTCTGTTTGTGCAGAATGCTGTTTTGATGTTGTGTTTATGGAGGATCTTACTGATTCTGTCTGTGGTGCCTTTTATGTATGGGAGGAGGGCTTTGCCGTTTTCTTGTTCCTTGTCTTGGACATGGACATCAATACAACAGATAGTGTATTGATCAGAGCTTAAAGTCTGAATTTTAGTGAATTATAGACATTTGTAGAAATCAAATTATTTTCACAAGTAATATATATTTCTGAGGTGGAGGTGCCTTGTTTTAGAATATTATATTAATACGTACATGTAAAATAAATAAGCAATTGTAAAAAAAAAAGGCAGCATGGAGACTCAAAAACTCAGTTGCAATGAAACTAAATACAGTGATGGAAAAAAGAAATTGGAAACCCTTTAGAACAATCCATAATCTCACCATTCTGTGATCTACAGTGTAATTTGAGCTTCATCTAAGTCCTATCAACAGTTAAACTGATTCTGATTAAACAAATAACACACAAAACTGAACATATTGAACTGATGTTCACGGTCTCTGTTGCAATTTTGTTCCTATCAGTATCCTGGATGCCAAAATAAAGGAATCAGTGCAGACTTAGGGTAATTGGAGACACAACCCAAAGGAAAAGAGGCTCTGTTAAGATTCCTGAAGTTACGTGCCATTAGTTTTATGAGTCCTTAAAGAACAGCCCCAGACAACTACTGGAAGATACTGATCAGATTCCAGTAATATTCTCTGTAACTGAAGTGGCTCTGAAGTTGTAGTGTCTTGATTATGCTTTGTTTGTGTATTTTGTTTCTTGTCTGAAACGGTATAGGGTTTCCTGCTTAAGCAGGGTGATGGACTAAAAGACTGCTAAGGTCCATTACAACTTTGTTATTCTGTTATTCTGAATGAGGTATTAGCAGTCTAAAGTAGAAGCCATTTAAAGGGCCACAGTATTTGATTCCATGCAGAATATATGCTACTGTTCTCATGAATTATAGTCTAATAATCAACCTGATCTATACACTAGACCATTGGTTCTTAACCTTTTTGAACGAATCGCCCCCTTGAGCCAATGAGGAAGTTGTCATTGCTCCCCTCTCTCAACATAATCTCTCATAGGAAATAATTCTTCAATTTATGCAAGCACTTTTTTTGTTTTCTTTAAAATTGTCATCAGGACATATCGATGCAAATAATTTATTTCCGTCTTTTTCCCATATCTCAACTGTGTGAAAAATTTTGGTGCCACCCATCACTTTATTCCCAAACTTTGTGATACATGTATTTCATTATTATCTTATTTATTCAAGACACTTAAATGTAATGACCATTGAAAACAAAATTCAATTGCAAGAAAGTGAAATGCCCGAAAAGAAAAACAGTTTAATGATTGAATTACAAGTGAAATTTAAGATGCAAAAAGAAATATTAAAAGGGCATAAGAACAAACCACAATGCAGGAACTAAGAATTTCAAGACGAAAACTCTGAAACTAAATTAAGATTTGAGGAAAGTATATATAGTCACACACACTGTAAAAAGGATTAAAAAGACACAAAGAAAATATAATATCGAACTGGAGTGCACGCTAAAAAAGTACAATACAAAGAGACACACAAAATGTTTTACAGAGCACAACAATTAGAAAATGAAGCCGATGCGTATTCACATATGTACGGCGTTCTGTACTGAAGCTAGCTGGAGGAACATTTGAAAACACAATTCAATCCACTAATAGCGAGCGATCTGATGTTTTTGTATGACAGATACACAGCGATTCACTGTACGAAAAAGTCTCAAAAGCATCTCCAAAACTTCTCACTCCATTGCCCCCATATCACCCCCTTTTCGTTCCTTTGCCCCCACGTCGCCCCTTTTCGTTCCATTGCCCCCCTGAAAAACAAAATCACCCCCTGGGGAACGATATCGCCCAGGTTAAGAACCACTGTACTAGACCATCTGATCAGGTGCCTTTAACTGAAAGTGGTCTAATTGAGCCTGATCTGCCAGTTTCTTCCCTTGCCAGTTTCTTCCCTTGCCACCATGTAGTAACATTTGTCTCCATCCATTATTGCCCTTGTCCCAACCTGAGGACATGCAGATATTTTTTTAATGCTGAAGAATTAATTCCATGTAGAAAGTGGTTAACCTGATTCTTATTGGGACCTAAACAAAAAACTTTACTGCTGCCATCCTGTAGGAACCGCTCCTTTTGAGATGTCTCTCCAGCCCTCTTCCACACACTTTGCATTCAGCCATAATGTGGCTTGGATTTGGATTTTCTTTTTTCCTTTTGGCTTTGTGAATTCAGGATTGGAATATAACACTGGTGATCATAACCTAGCAATATGCTCAGGTTATTGCTCAAAGGTATATGAGGTCTATTTCATTTTACATTTATTCTGTTGGAGAGATAAATAAGATGCAAAAGAAAAATTTAAAACAATGAATCCGTGAACAGGAACAACTGATGCCTCCAAATTTGAAAAAGGAAAAAAAAATCCAAGCACTTAGGACAAAAGGAATGAACAGTAACGTATAACTTGAGCAAGAAAATTTAAGTCAATTCAGATGCATTGAAACCTGCCGATCAGCTAACTTAAGACTATTAACATATAACTTTAAGTACTTCCAAGAACCATAGAAGGTACTGGCGTAATAGGTCCGTCTTTTTACTCCAGTTGGCTATCAATACCTTATACCGTTGAAATAAACTTTCAGGAAATGTTCTGTGCATTCCTTAATGGTTTCCAATAAAACAATTAAGGGATGAACAAATCACTTGTTGTGAAGATCTCCATTTTAAATTGTTTTCCCATTCAAGGTCAGATGAATTAAACATTTTGACATTTTGTTTGCCATTTTAGAGGCTGAGACAGTTTTCCTAGTTGAGAAGTTACTAATATTTTCTGGCAATCAGTATGACTTTGATTGATTGATACTAGTGATTCAGTTTGCAGGACTCCCATTGCCATTGTTAAAGGCTATAGTCACTACCATCCCTAGATTTTATTACCTACCTTTCCAAGTCTAAGGGAGCAACCACAATTCTAGTGATCATCAAACCTTCTCAAACTGATACATTCCATTCCTTGTTCAGGATTATTCACAGCCAGAGAATCATCTCAACTGTTCCTATGCCATCTGCTCTGGCTCCATGGATTGCATGAAGATCTGGTCTCAGATCATGTCTTCACTACCCAGTTCAGAAGAATTTTAGTCCAAAATCTAAGGGTCCATCTGTCATCCCTCAGTTTGATAACCAAATGCAACAAATATTATCCAGGAACAATGTTTTCAATGCTATATCAGCTTCCAAAAAGACAACTGAATTGGGATGGCATCTTCTTGAGCTACATCTGAGTTTTCTGATTTTTTTTTAAAAAAATGTTCCACCACCTTTTGCCTATGTAACAGTTCTTGCATATTTCTGCCAAGATCACCTTTCTTATGCTCTACACCTTCCAGAGAACTTCCAAAAAACTAGGCCATTGGTTTTCTACTCTATATCTATCTACCTACCTACCTATGTACCTACCTACCTACCTACCTACTAACCTATCTATCTATCTATCTATCTATCTATCTATCTATCTATCTATCTATCTATCTATCTATCTATCTATCTATCACATCAGCCTGGTGGCCTTCTGTGTAATATTGTCAAACCTTAAACCAATTGTAACTTGCGTTGGATTTTTTCCCAGTCCTGAACAGGATAATATAAGGATGGTGGATATTTTTCTGTTTGTGCAGAATGCTGTTTTGATGTTGTGTTTATGGAGGATCTTACTGATTCTGTCTGTGGTGCCTTTTATGTATGGGAGGAGGGCTTTGCCGTTTTCTTGTTCCTTGTCTTGGACAAAGAACAAGAAAATGGCAAAGCCCTCCTCCCATACATAAAAGGCAGAATCAGTAAGATCCTCCATAAACACAACATCAAAACAGCATTCTGCACAAACAGAAAAATATCCACCATCCTTAGAAACCCCAAAGATAAAATTGACTTAGAAAATCAAGGAGTATATGAAATCCCATGCACTGCTTGTCCCAACACATACATCGGACAAACCAACAGAAGAATAAGTGCACGCATTGAAGAACATAAGAACTCAGTCAAAAAAGAGGAACCAACATCTTCCCTGGTCCAACACCTTAAAGCCACAGGACATGAAATTGACTTTAAAAATACCAGAACCATTGCCCAAAGTGAACATTTTAATAACAGAATAATCAGAGAAGCCATCGAGATAGAAAAACGCCCACACAGCATGAACAAGCGAGATGATACCTCCCGCCTACCAGCCATTTGGAAACCCGCCCTTATTGACAAACGACTCCCTAACACAAAAAATGATACCAGACCCACACTCACAAAAACCACACAGGATGTCACCACCACACATCCACGCAAAAAGCAAACCCAAAGCCACACCGATGATGAGGCACGACCACAAACCAGAAGCCAGACCACAGCTGCATCATTAGCCACTTTAAATCCCTCCAATACATACATGAAGCAAACTGACACCCTCCATGAAGATGAGGCACGACCACGAACGCGAAGCCAAAAAATAGCAAGGCAGCCCAAAATCTTAAACCCCCCTGCAACTCAGACTAACCTGAGCACAACCAAACAGAACACTCCCCCAGCCAATCAGAGCACAGCCAACCCCCCAGCCAATCAGAGCACAGCCACGCCCCTAACCAATCAGAACACACCTCCACCCAATCAGAACACAGCCAAGCTCCCACCCAATCAGTTCATACCCCCACTGGCAGTTAAAAGGAAGAAACAGCTAAGACCACACATTGCTGCTCGAAGCACGAAGCTGAAAACACCAGCCTGAAGATGACGAATGGGACTTCGTCGAAACGTCGCCAAGACACTTCCAATTTTACGCGGGAGAAAACCCGAACAACCAAAGACCTACATACAAACACCCGCGAAAACCTCAGAAAACATATATATATATATATATATATATATATATATACACATATATATACATATACACATATATATACATATATATTTCTTATATATGTATATATAAGAATATATATATACATATATATTAAAAAGACATTGAGAATATGGTAACCAGTTTATAATAGTTTATAATTTTGAGTCCACCACTGTGCAACTCATCAACTCATCACCAGTCTTCAGGTTGGGCAGTGTTGGGCTTCAGGGTTTTAATGCTGGTCAAGATGCCAGTCACAGTTGCTTGTGAAGCATCAGGAAATCAGGCATTGCAGCAGAAGAGAGTATTTGTAGCTTATGGTTGAATTTATTGGGCTTTGAGCTTGGTGGTTTTCTTGCAGATATTTCATTATCAAACATCATTAGTGGTTAGCAAGTGAGCATCAAGGTTCCTGCAATCAGGGGTTCTCTGTGGACCCCCCTACTCTTCAGACAAGTAAAAGAAGCAGCTAGAACCTGTAAAGAATTCAGAAGTAATGGGAAAAAAGAACGAATTGATCTGGAAAGAAAAAGAGGGATTTCAAAATACTGCAAGCAAAGGTGAGGGAGATACAAAACACCATCCAGCAAACATTTAGGTTCCCTATGGCTTGTTCACTTAAATGGAGGGGGGGAATGAAATCAATAGAAGATCAAAGTATTTAAGTTAGATTTTATTTTTATCTGTAGTGATTTAGTTAGAGTTAAAAATTAGAGAGAAAAAAAATCAAGATGTGAACAATAGTAAACAATAAGGTAGATAAAAAATGTGGCGGAAAAAGGATAGAAAAAATATTTCTTTTTTAAAAATAGATTTAGTTCCATTGTTCTGCTTCTGTTTCTGACACTTAACTCTTGTTTTCCTCCTGCTGGACCTGTTGGGTTAATTAATTTGGACAGAGAGTATTGAATGTCTAGTGATTTTGTTACAGAGAAGCTCTTAGTGATACCAAAAAGAGAGGCTGATACTTCTCATTCAGGGGAAGATTAGGGGCAAGGTGAATAGGTTAATTACTTTTATAGACTTACCAAATACTTAAAATTGTTTCCCTTTATCAGTAATTAGTGGAGCTTCTGCTCTAATCTTGCAGGCAGTCTTTGCTGAATAATTCACATCCAGACAATGCAGCAATGAAGAAAGACCTCAATGTGTTGGAGAAATAAAATGGTTAATTTAAATGGTGCATCATCTGAGAAAAGGCTACATTTCCATCAATTTCATGTAATAGATGTGACAGTGAAGTTCAAAAGGGTTTAATCTGAGTGATTAAAAAGGAGAAAGCAACAGTCTTACCGATAGATTTTCATGCTGTGCTGGGAGATCTTAAGGGGGAAATGCACCATCTGGAATGAAATGTTATCAATCAGTTTTTTATTTGGTATTATATATTGTATCTATTTTGTTTTGATTTGTGAAATTGTAGTCCACATTGTTATTTTACAATGGACCTTTTAACGTGTTCCTATGTTATTATAAACCATTGCAAGTATAAAAGAGTTAGCTGCCTACAAATTTAATAAGTAAGCAAACAAAAAAGCAATGAGAATAGTCATAAAAATATGCTTATCCATAGTATTTAATACAGGTAGTCCTCAACTTACAACTTTTTCATTTAGTGACCATTTAAAGTTACAATGGCACTGAAACAAGTGATGTATGACCAGTTGCTCCATGCAAACAAAAGAGTGTTACTACTACAACTATTTCTGAAAAAGATCTCTCTGTGGAATGTGTTGCCTGTAGTAACAGATAGTGTATTGATCAGAGCTTAAAGTCTGAATTTTAGTGAATTATAGACATTTGTAGAAATCAAATTATTTTCACAAGTAATATATATTTCTGAGGTGGAGGTGCCTTGTTTTAGAATATTATATTAATACGTACATGTAAAATAAATAAGCAATTGTAAAAAAAAAAGGCAGCATGGAGACTCAAAAACTCAGTTGCAATGAAACTAAATACAGTGATGGAAAAAAGAAATTGGAAACCCTTTAGAACAATCCATAATCTCACCATTCTGTGATCTACAGTGTAATTTGAGCTTCATCTAAGTCCTATCAACAGTTAAACTGATTCTGATTAAACAAATAACACACAAAACTGAACATATTGAACTGATGTTCACGGTCTCTGTTGCAATTTTGTTCCTATCAGTATCCTGGATGCCAAAATAAAGGAATCAGTGCAGACTTAGGGTAATTGGAGACACAACCCAAAGGAAAAGAGGCTCTGTTAAGATTCCTGAAGTTACGTGCCATTAGTTTTATGAGTCCTTAAAGAACAGCCCCAGACAACTACTGGAAGATACTGATCAGATTCCAGTAATATTCTCTGTAACTGAAGTGGCTCTGAAGTTGTAGTGTCTTGATTATGCTTTGTTTGTGTATTTTGTTTCTTGTCTGAAACGGTATAGGGTTTCCTGCTTAAGCAGGGTGATGGACTAAAAGACTGCTAAGGTCCATTACAACTTTGTTATTCTGTTATTCTGAATGAGGTATTAGCAGTCTAAAGTAGAAGCCATTTAAAGGGCCACAGTATTTGATTCCATGCAGAATATATGCTACTGTTCTCATGAATTATAGTCTAATAATCAACCTGATCTATACACTAGACCATTGGTTCTTAACCTTTTTGAACGAATCGCCCCCTTGAGCCAATGAGGAAGTTGTCATTGCTCCCCTCTCTCAACATAATCTCTCATAGGAAATAATTCTTCAATTTATGCAAGCACTTTTTTTGTTTTCTTTAAAATTGTCATCAGGACATATCGATGCAAATAATTTATTTCCGGTCTTTTTCCCATATCTCAACTGTGTGAAAAAATTTGGTGCTACCCATCACTTTATTCCCAAACTTTGTGATACATGTATTTCATTATTATCTTATTTATTCAAGACACTTAAATGTAATGACCATTGAAAACAAAATTCAATTGCAAGAAAGTGAAATGCCCGAAAAGAAAAACAGTTTAATGATTGAATTACAAGTGAAATTTAAGATGCAAAAAGAAATATTAAAAGGGCATAAGAACAAACCACAATGCAGGAACTAAGAATTTCAAGACGAAAACTCTGAAACTAAATTAAGATTTGAGGAAAGTATATATAGTCACACACACTGTAAAAAGGATTAAAAAGACACAAAGAAAATATAATATCGAACTGGAGTGCACGCTAAAAAAGTACAATACAAAGAGACACACAAAATGTTTTACAGAGCACAACAATTAGAAAATGAAGCCGATGCGTATTCACATATGTACGGCGTTCTGTACTGAAGCTAGCTGGAGGAACATTTGAAAACACAATTCAATCCACTAATAGCGAGCGATCTGATGTTTTTGTATGACAGATACACAGCGATTCACTGTACGAAAAAGTCTCAAAAGCATCTCCAAAACTTCTCACTCCATTGCCCCCATATCACCCCCTTTTCGTTCCTTTGCCCCCACGTCGCCCCTTTTCGTTCCATTGCCCCCCTGAAAAACAAAATCACCCCCTGGGGAACGATATCGCCCAGGTTAAGAACCACTGTACTAGACCATCTGATCAGGTGCCTTTAACTGAAAGTGGTCTAATTGAGCCTGATCTGCCAGTTTCTTCCCTTGCCAGTTTCTTCCCTTGCCACCATGTAGTAACATTTGTCTCCATCCATTATTGCCCTTGTCCCAACCTGAGGACATGCAGATATTTTTTTAATGCTGAAGAATTAATTCCATGTAGAAAGTGGTTAACCTGATTCTTATTGGGACCTAAACAAAAAACTTTACTGCTGCCATCCTGTAGGAACCGCTCCTTTTGAGATGTCTCTCCAGCCCTCTTCCACACACTTTGCATTCAGCCATAATGTGGCTTGGATTTGGATTTTCTTTTTTCCTTTTGGCTTTGTGAATTCAGGATTGGAATATAACACTGGTGATCATAACCTAGCAATATGCTCAGGTTATTGCTCAAAGGTATATGAGGTCTATTTCATTTTACATTTATTCTGTTGGAGAGATAAATAAGATGCAAAAGAAAAATTTAAAACAATGAATCCGTGAACAGGAACAACTGATGCCTCCAAATTTGAAAAAGGAAAAAAAAATCCAAGCACTTAGGACAAAAGGAATGAACAGTAACGTATAACTTGAGCAAGAAAATTTAAGTCAATTCAGATGCATTGAAACCTGCCGATCAGCTAACTTAAGACTATTAACATATAACTTTAAGTACTTCCAAGAACCATAGAAGGTACTGGCGTAATAGGTCCGTCTTTTTACTCCAGTTGGCTATCAATACCTTATACCGTTGAAATAAACTTTCAGGAAATGTTCTGTGCATTCCTTAATGGTTTCCAATAAAACAATTAAGGGATGAACAAATCACTTGTTGTGAAGATCTCCATTTTAAATTGTTTTCCCATTCAAGGTCAGATGAATTAAACATTTTGACATTTTGTTTGCCATTTTAGAGGCTGAGACAGTTTTCCTAGTTGAGAAGTTACTAATATTTTCTGGCAATCAGTATGACTTTGATTGATTGATACTAGTGATTCAGTTTGCAGGACTCCCATTGCCATTGTTAAAGGCTATAGTCACTACCATCCCTAGATTTTATTACCTACCTTTCCAAGTCTAAGGGAGCAACCACAATTCTAGTGATCATCAAACCTTCTCAAACTGATACATTCCATTCCTTGTTCAGGATTATTCACAGCCAGAGAATCATCTCAACTGTTCCTATGCCATCTGCTCTGGCTCCATGGATTGCATGAAGATCTGGTCTCAGATCATGTCTTCACTACCCAGTTCAGAAGAATTTTAGTCCAAAATCTAAGGGTCCATCTGTCATCCCTCAGTTTGATAACCAAATGCAACAAATATTATCCAGGAACAATGTTTTCAATGCTATATCAGCTTCCAAAAAGACAACTGAATTGGGATGGCATCTTCTTGAGCTACATCTGAGTTTTCTGATTTTTTTTTAAAAAAATGTTCCACCACCTTTTGCCTATGTAACAGTTCTTGCATATTTCTGCCAAGATCACCTTTCTTATGCTCTACACCTTCCAGAGAACTTCCAAAAAACTAGGCCATTGGTTTTCTACTCTATATCTATCTACCTACCTACCTATGTACCTACCTACCTACCTACCTACTAACCTATCTATCTATCTATCTATCTATCTATCTATCTATCTATCTATCTATCTATCTATCTATCTATCTATCTATCTATCTATCTATCTATCACATCAGCCTGGTGGCCTTCTGTGTAATATTGTCAAACCTTAAACCAATTGTAACTTGCGTTGGATTTTTTCCCAGTCCTGAACAGGATAATATAAATGAAAGTTTGTGTAATAAATATGATTTAAACTAATTATTATTCCTATGTTTTATACTGTGAATTTTCTTGGGGAACCTAAGATGTTTTATATAGCATTTTCTTCATCTAATTTTTTGCTACTACAAAAACCTACATGGTAGGTTTGGCTGAGCATTTGCATCTAGCTCCAAACAATCTAGTGAACTTCAGTGGTTGAGGAGAAACAGGAATCTGCATCTTCTTGATTCTAATCCAGCATCCTTATCATTGTACCACAGTGGCCCAATTCGGAATACTAGAGTAATGTCCCTTTCATTCCTGTATTTGAAATAGTTTCTTTTTTCTTATTCGTACTTAATTAGCAACTAAGGAACTAGAGTGCTGGGCTGCATGGATAATTACTCTTGGAAATAGATTTGGTTCTTTCTTGGAAAGCTGAATAATGACAAGAATAAAATGATACAATATGCCACGGCACATTAGATGCTATTAGGAAAGTTGGTTCTGACTGCCCATCTTTTGTTAGATTGCTTGCTTGATAATGAACAGAAACGATCCATCAATTTTCCATCAAGGAAGGTTAATGAAAGGAAAAAAACATTTGCAATAGAACACCCAGCAGGAATTGTATGGGCCATCTTTCTGTGGTCTGGGGTTATATAACTATATTTTTAAAAATATTCTTCCTTCTTTATTTAAAAAAAAAATATTCTTTTTCAGAAAGGACATGATAATAGAAAATGGCTAGGCCAGTGGGGAGGGGAACAGGCTTTCCCCTCAATTTTTACATATCTGAGATTATCCAAGCTTATTGGAAACCTAGTGTGGCTGTGGCACCAGGTGTTTCTTTCTCGTTTTTCCTGGTTTTGGGGGGATGGTGGTTGCTGTTTATTTTATACTATTTTATATTGCTTTATTGGTTGCAATCCATTCAGGGTTGTTTTTAAGAGAGATTGCTATATAAATGTTTTAAATAAATAAATATTGAATACCCCAAATTCCTTTTGTTTCCAAGTGAAGAACTGAAAAAATTTATCATGTCCCGGGTGGTGGAGTCACTGAGCTTAGTTCATGTTTGGACTTGGCTGATTAACCTTTGAGGAAAAATTATGACAGAATATAAGTCTCATGTAAAGCCTAGGAATTAATTAAGCATTTAATGCTGGGTTCACAAGTGGCAATAAGATGGAATGTTTAAAGCATAATTGCTGAATAAGCTATGGTATATTAATTCACAAACATTAAACAATAATGGGTATTTCATGCATTCTAAAGTAACACACACACCAGCATGCATACATAAATACCCATCATATGATCCCTTTTTTCAGGATAGGCAATATTATGGAAAATTCAGAAAAGGGCTAGGAAATATGGGGTATGTCTACAAGTTCAAGGAATCTGATTGAAAGAGGTAGGAGCACATAATTTCCTGAGTTATGTTGCTTCTTTTGGGCCCATTTTTATTTAATTAAAAGACAGTAAAAAGCAATTTTCAAGCTTAGTCAAGACACTTTTCCAACTCATCATTATTTTTCATTCCTTTGGAAGTGCTTTTCCCTCTCAACCTAACGCAAAATGCCAGACCACTTATAGAGCAACTCTAAGTAAGCTCATCTTTGCAAGTTACGTTATGCGTGTACCCAGTTCTTTAGGTCCTGAATACTAGACTACTCTTATATTCTTTAGATTTAATGAACAGGCTTGCAGAATCTAGTGGTAAACTTTCCATATCTCTCAGTGAGATGAATTAACAGCTGTTTTGAAACTTATTAATAATCTTCAGACAGATACAACTTTGATCACGTTCTTCCTGTCTGTCTTTTGGCACAGCCTCCATGCTATCTGCATTGTTATGATGGATCTCATGGTGCTTTCCCTGGTCTCATGCTCAAGCAAAATCATAGACTTCAGTCCAGTCATGAACAGATGAGCCTTCAGAAGGACAAAAGACTACTTAATTCATTTTGGGATCACTAGCCACTCCTTCTATAGATTAAGCTCAATAAGTTATGCTTAATATGGCCACAAGAAATGGCTCAGGTAATTGTTGCCATGGTAGCACCTTTAGCTACCTTCCATCCCCTGCTCCTCCTCGAAATTCTCTTTGATGTTCCAGCACCATCCTGGAGGGTTTCAGATGTCCTTTCTTTTGCCAACTCTGCCTCTGCTGCTCCTCCCTTCTCCAATGAGCACAATGCCCCATGAGAATCTAAATAGTCATCTATTTCCAAGTCCTTATCAGCAAAGCCTATTACAGAGAATTAGTACAGAGTTTGTTTAGGTGTCTGTATGCATGCAGCCACTAAAATGGAGAGAAAGCTCATCTCCAAGGCAAATAAATTAAACACATAAGATAAGGACACAGAATAAATATAGATAAATATAGTCAATACTATTCACCATTCTTCTCTATGCTTCTCAGTCTTGGCAAATCAGCCTTTCTTTCATTGTATTCATCCACCGTTTCATAAAGTGAGTCAAATTAACAATTCAGTGTGAAACATGGCGAGGCCTGTCTTAAAATCCCCATGAAGGCTCACAAAGAGAGCTATGACAGACTATAATGTGCACACACAGAGACATAAATGTAACAAATACTATTGTCTAATCCTAAATTGACCAAATAAGCTTACATTAGCCCTGCCCCAATACCATTTTTCATAAACATTTTGTAGTAAACACAAACATAAGATTCCTCTTGATAATGATTAAACATGTTTCTTCCTCCACCAACAGAAACCAGGTTTATATATCACTCTCACATGAGGTATGCAAATGTCACTTTAATTCATTCTTTTGGAATAGTGAACATGGTGGGATGATTAATTTTGTTTTCTCTCTCTTGGATGAAGTATCGTTCTTTCCACCAGATTTTAAGGGAAAGGGAAGAACTGGTTGGTTCTTGGACAATAGCAAATCTGGAAGATCATATAAATATTCAGATACAAAAGGAAATTAATCAGGCTCTGACACTTTCCTATCTTTTCAACATGATGATATCCATAAAGCTTTTTTTTTTTGATAACCAGTAGAATGTAATCTGTCAAAAGCTGGTTTTAATCAATCACAGTATCCAAAAGACTCTCTTTCTATAATATTAAGCACACACTGTATTTACCAAGAGGCATGTTTTCACTTTCAGACATCCAACAAATTTCAGCATTGTTCTCTATTTTTCCACTCAACCTGGCACCCTCTTGTTGTCTTGGGACTTCATATTGGATACAAATTCCCAAGGTCTCTGAAGGATGATAGTTATGAAAAGATTGGTTCACTCCACAAAAAGAAAAGATGGGTAGGAAGCCAGTATGGGATTTAAAAAATGCACTCAGAAGTGAAATCAAAGATTATCATTTGTAATCTCTGTTGAGGTTTTTATGGCTGAAAAACAAACATGAGGCTGCAAAAAAATAACCCTTTTTTAAAAAAAAAAAACTATGCAGGCAGTTAGATATTCTTGAGTGACTTGGTTAAGTCAGTCATATTTTTCCATATTTTACAATAAGCTGGTTATCCATGAATCGTATTATTCAGTCATTTGTGTTTGCTTTTTAGTGTCTAGAAAATAGTTGGTTGTATTTTAGCATTTTCAAAACATCTGTTTAGAAAATCCACAGAAGATGAATCTGTTTGACAACATAGCTAAAGAAGCCCAATCTTTGCTTTGGCATTTGCAGGCTTCATTAGTGTTATTCATGTAATGAATTGTTAAAGAAGAAATGAATGTGGAATATCATACTGCTTTTTCCAACTATACTCAGGAATTCATTATTAAGAATGATCTGGCAATTCCTAGGAACACACATTTCTAGAAATGGGTGGGGGAGAGAGAGCGCGTAAACAAAATAAACACCCCAATCAACAATTAAAAAGCCATGCATAACCAGGCACCACATAAATACTACACATAGAATAGCCCAAAGCACACATTCTGATGAGAAAGAAGTTCCCTGAGGATGGGCTCCAGCACAAATCCAAAAATTCAGAAGACTAAACCTCTGGTCCCAGTGACTAACCTAGATTGGATCCTGCAACATTATCTTGAGACATTTTATTTGCCTTCTTTTGTGAAACAAAATAGGTTTGAGTTAATGGCAGATCTGTTAGCAAAAAAAGCAAGCGTACACAATTTAAATACAGATGGACATATATCAGAATTAGAGCCTGGCCAAATTTGAACTCAGAAATAGGAATAGAATAGATCTGGAAGGGATCTTTGAGGTCTTCTAGTCCAGCCCCCTGCTCAAGCAGGAGAACCTATACCATCTCAGACAAGTGACTGTCTAGTCTTTTCTTAAAAACCTCCAGTGATGGAGCGTCCACGATTTCTGGAGGCAAGCTGTTCCACTGGTTAATTGTCCTCAGTGTCAGGAAGTTTCTCCTTAATTCCAGGTTGCTTCTCTCTTTGATCAGTTTCCAACCATTGTTTCTTGTCCTGCCCTCTGGTGCTTTGGTGAATAATATGACCCACTCTTCTTGGTGGCAGCCCTCAGATACTGGAATACTGCTATCATGTCTCCCCTATTTCTTCTTTTCTCTAGACTAGCCAAACCCAAGTCCCACAGCCGTTCTTTGTATGTTTTAGTCTCCAGGCCTTTGATTAGTTGCTCTTCTCTGATTTTTTTCCAAACTCTCAACATCTTTTTTGTGATATGGTGACCAAAATTGGCTTGAGTATTCCAGGTGTGGTCTTACTAGGGTTTTATGAAATGGTACTAATACTTTGAGTGATCTTGGTTCTATGCCTCTGTTTATACAACCCAGGATTGTATTAGCTTTTTTGGCTGCTGTTGCACACAGCTGGTTCATGGTTAAGTGATCATTCACTAGGTCTCCAAGGTTCCTCTCACAGTTACTGTTTCTGAGCCAGGTCTCGCCCAATTTGTACTTGTACCTTTGATTTTTCCTGCCTAAATGTAAAACTTTGCTTTTCTCCACATTGGAACTCATTTTGTTGGATAGGGCTCAGTGTTCAAGTTTGTCAAGATCTTTTTAGATCCTGAGTTTGTCTTCTAGGATGTTGGCTACTCCTGCCAGTTTGGTGTCATCTGCAAATTTGATGAGTTCCCCTTCGACATTCAGCCAGGTTCTTTCCAGCTGCTGGTCGGGTCCTCCGCTGCTCTGCTGCCTCTGTCATGCTGCCTCATCTCCGCCTGCAGGCCTCCCGGTCCCTGCTGCCGCTGGCCACCTCCTCTGCACTGCCCCCAGCCACCTCACCAGTCCGCTGCTTTGTGCTACTGTCGGTCGCCTCCTTGGTGCTGCCCCCAGCCGCCTCACCAGTCAGTAGCTCCGTGTTGCTGCCGGCTACCTCTTCTCCTCTGCTCGAGCTGCCGGTGTGCCACGTCACCAGTTTGCTATGCCACTTTGTCAGATGGGGAGGCCTGCTCCGGTTCCTCTTTGGTGGGCTCCAGTCTCTGGGCAGGCCTCTTGGGTGCAGCTGGGCCTCTCTCAGCAGGCAAGTTCGCTGTAGGCTACTGCCCTTGTTGGTGTTTTCCTCCTGATTTCTTGAGTCTTTTCCTCTCCTTTTTCCTTCTCCAGTCTTTTTTCTTTTTCAATGACTATTTTTCCTTCTTGACCTCTCCTCCTACCATTTTGTCTTAGTTTAATGGCAACTTTTCTCCCGTGATGTAAGCATGCTTCTTCTGCTGCCGCCATCTTGAACACAACTAAGGGAAAAAGGAGACTGAACACAGGGAGTCTATGCCATTATCTTAATTTAGGGCATGATGCATAAAATATGAGCAACAATGCAGAAGCAAATACATTACAGGAATTACCCCATAACTGGTTTGTCTCATGGGCTTTCTGGGATTCCAGAGAGTACCTGGAGTAACTCTTAAAGCTCTGGTACCTGGTTCAATCAAGCCCTTTTTTACTACCCTTTTTTAGGATGAACAAGCAACAGCAGTTGGGGATCAGATTATGACTATGTGGACTCCCTCTGTGAGCAGATCCTGGCCAACTTGATTTTCAGAGGAACTTTGGGAGATGAAGTATAAGCAGCATGAATGAACATGATAGAGATCCAATTAATCATTAATCATAACCCAAAGTTTAAACCATATATTCCAAGAGTTTTTCTCATGCCAGTCTCCTCTTTAAAAACTGTAAAAGAAATGTGCCCAAATATATTATTGCTATTACCATGATTTGGAATATGTAACCCATATTTATTTATGTACAATAGTTAAGTGTACTGTAATTTGAGCTCAGTCACCACATACTGGGAATGACTATTCCTGGTTTCTGTTACCCCTTTTAATTTTCCTAAGTCCATAAAATAAAATTTATTAAATAAAGACCCAGTAGTGGGATTCAAATTCGTAAAGAACTGGTTCTCTGTGTGGATGCTGCTTCTGGAAGTCCATTCTGGGCCGGGGCAACAAAAAATTAGCTACCAGTTCTGCTGGACTGGTGCAAACTGGCTGAATCCCACCACTGTAAAGACTCCAAAGAATGAGGTATTGAGGAAAAGTATAAATATACAATGTATTTACTATGCCAGGTTTTAATTTTGATTTCACTGGTTGGTTGAAGAAAGAGAAATGTAAATTCAGTTTTCCATGGGGTAAAGGAGAAATATTTTCAGTTTTCTACTCTCCCCCTTCTGCTCTTGGAGAAAACAAATATGTCTATAAATAGATTATAAATAGGCAAAGAAATCTGTATTTGTAAAGGAGGAAATATCAAAGATTTTGGTGAGTGTATCTACATGAAGCTGCCCTTGTAGAGCATCTGGAAGCTTCAACAATGGTATGGACAGTTATGCATGTCCTTAGAACTGCACATGTTACATTTCTACTGCATTGATTGCCAATCTGCTTCCAGATTCAATTCAAGGTTCAGTTAGCAGTTGAATGAAGGAACCACCTGATGGTAGACTCAGTTGAGAAGGGGAAAAAAAACCTCAGAAGAAAGCAATAGGAAACTACATTCAGAAAACAGACAGGAAAACCATGTATATGTAGGCATCAGGGCTCAGCTTGAGTGGAAAGACTGTTATTTTCAAATCTTTTCACATCCTAATCAGCATCTGTTTCTCTCCTCACCCTGTTACTGCTCTCCCTAACTTAGTGACTTAGCACCGTGCTGTAGACTAGAGAGCAAGGAATTATAACAGATGTTCAATATCTGGTTGATTAAGTCTTCTCCCTCATTGCTTGTTTCTATTGAAACTCATCCCCCCAGGAGAAATCTTAACCTAGCACCAAAGGGAAACAGCCCAGCAATAGTACAGCAAGAATAGAAATCCAGCAAGTGATTTTCTTGCATGATAGGTTGCCAGGCAACCACAATAAATTCTCTGTCTCCTGTCAAAGGAGGATGACCTGGGTGATGATGTGGTGAAGACTCACATTTTAGAGGTACTAAAATGTGATCTTGTTGTGGGCTTTAATCAGACTTTTGCACAACTAATCTGGTACCAAAGCCCGATGGTTATTCTGAAAATCAACGCAAGATAAATTGATTGTCAGTGTCAACTCTTTGTATTGCTGAGAAACAAACATACTGCCAGTTCTGTTGATACTACTTAAAATGAATTTTGCCTACTACTGGCTTGTCTGTTCAAGGCATCTCAAAGTTCAAAGGGAAAAATTGGCCAGATGGGAAAACTACTATGTAGGCTGTGATTTAAAGCACTTGTCCTACTAATACAGTGTTTCTCAACCTTGACAATTTTAAGGTATGTGGACTTCAACTCCCAGAATTCCACAGCCAGCAATGCTGGCTGTGGAATTCTGGGAGTTGAAGTCCACATACCTTAAAATTGTCAAGGTTGAGAAACACTGTACTAATAGAAGTATTTTTTATTTGGCTGCTAGAGACTCAGGTGGAATTAACAAGTTTAGGTCTAGTTGATAAACAAAAACAGATGGTTAAAATGTTGTATTTAAGCAAGTCAGAGAGAAATGTTATTTTTCTCTCTTCCTGGCCGGTATTATCAGATCCTCTTTGATGAGCCAATGGAATAGGGTTGACAGTGCTCCAAGGTGAAATGGGACAACTCACTACAGCCAATTCGCCATGGCTAACCCACCACAGGACAACTTGCTGTGGGACAATTCAACAAATACAAAACTTAAATTAATTTTGATTGAACTGTAGCCAATAATAATAAAATAAGAAAGTCAACCCAGAAATACAAGAGTTATAATAATTTCTATGAAAACTTGGTCACCAATAATAAAAGTCATGAATGAAATGATTAATACAGCATTGAATTGTCCTGCTTTGAGTTGGTTGTGGTGAGTTGGCTATGGTAAGTTGTCCTAGATGCATTCCAAGGTGGTCTAAATGCCATAATTGTCAAATGTATTCATGAGTGGAGACAGCGTAGCTGGTATTCTGCTTATGGTCAGATTGGCTTCTCTCCTTCTCAGTCCGCTGAAGAAGCTTCTTGGATGACAAGCTAAATGTTTTCAAAGGAATCCCCCCCCTCCCAAGAAAGACCAGTTGCCTTTTGGAAAAAGCATCTTTGGGACAATCATGACTTATGGAGAATCTCCATAGACAGCCTTCCTTTCCTATTCTCCCTTTCCTAATGGCAGGGACATGGCTGTTACCAATTGCCAAACAAGGTCCTGATTCTGGAAAAGAAAACACTGTACTCATCAGGTCTCCTTAGATCTGGAGCTGTTTTCCAAAAAGAGAAGCAGAATGTTGTTCCCTTCATGTAGAACAGTGGTTCTCAACTTGTGGGTCGGGACCCCATTTGAGGTCGAATGACCATTTCATGGGGGTCGCCAAACAATGCAGTCCGCCATTTTTCCCCCTTTTCCTTAGCTGTGCTACTCCCTTTTATTCTATTGGCTTTTGAAAGCCAATAGAATAGACTCTTGAATAGAGTCTAATTCTATTGGCTTTCAAAAGCCAATAGGAATTGTCAAGGCTGCCTCTGCCCTGCTGAGCCCGCCAAAAGTCCCATTTTGAAAATGGTGCTGCACCAGTTGAGTAGTCCTCGACTTACGACCGGTTGAGTAGTCCTCGACCTATGACTGATTGGGGGTTGCGGCATTATAAAGGTTGAGAACCACTGATGTAGAAACAGACAATGTAGCAACTTGCCTTGCCCACTGACAGCAGAAGATCTCCAATTCAACATGTCAGCAGATCTGGTTGATACCATCTCCATCTCCAGCTATTCTCCATGCGGTCATTCCAGTTCTTTGGAAATATGCACTGCAAACATTCCAACCCATTGTGTAGAGAAGTGCACGTAGTCCTCGACTTACAACCACAACTGAGCCCAAATTTTCTGTTGCTGAGCAAGGCAGACGTTAAGTGAGTTTTGCCACATTATATGACCGTTCTTGCCACAATTGTTAAGTGAAATACTGCAGTTGTTTAGCTAGTAACATGGTTGTTAAGTGAATCTGGCTTCCCCACTGACTTTGCTTGTCAGAAGGTCACAAAAGGTGGTCACATGACCCTGGGACACTGCAATCATCACGAATACATGCCAGTTGCCAAACGGCCCAATTTTGATCACGTGACCAGAGGGAAGCTGCAACGGTCGTAAGTATGAAAAATGGTCATAAGTCATAAAGATTTTTTTCAGTGCTGTTGTAACCTTGAATGATCACTAAATAAACAGTTGTAAGTCAAGGACTGCCTGTAGTTTCCCAAGCTTTGTAGAGGCATGGTACAGCTCTGCTTTGAAATCACTTTTTGTGGATTTTTTATTTTATTTTTGTCTGATGTTTACAGTTCTCCATCCCATCCCCAACTCCTAAGCAAATATTTATTTCCAAAGCCTCAGTGGTATTCAAGGTTAGGAAAGCTGAGGTACAAAATCACATCCCTCTTGTCTTAGGCTATTCTTCCACTAGCTAAAAAAAACGTTCATGACAATATAATAAAATGTGGTTGGAATAATCCTAAAGGGAGCAAACAGCAAATTGCGTTCTGTTATGATCTCTGTGGCCACACATTTCCACATTCTAACAGGATGATGCTAATGCACCAGAGCATTTATGGCACGAATTAATGTTCCGTCTATAAGTTTTTGAAGGATGTACTAAAATAATCTGCTCTGTTGGTCTCCAATTAATTAAATGCTGTCAAATTATCTAGATGCAGACTAGCAAATGTATTTCTTGCCTTTCATATAAGCTAATACATACCTGAGTCCATAATGAATGTGTTCCATCAAGTACAATCAATATTGCAGAACTCTTTGAAAAGATCCAGCTATATTATAAAAAGATCAACCCCCCCCCAAATACTTGATCTGAAGGAGTGAGCATTAAATGCTGAAGTAGAAGCCTTAAAGATTACCTTGCTTTTAACAAATTAATATCTTTTTCTGAGCTTGCTTAGAGAAAATGCATTTTTCCATTGGTTAAAAATGAGTAAGAGATGGCAGAATGGAGGAAAAGAAGGTGATTCACTTATAGGTCTATCAAAAATTAGAGATTTATTTTCATGCGAACAGTGTAAGTCCCCTTTGGTTCTGGATGGTGGAGCATTACCTCGGTTCAGATTTGGTGCACAATCTGGAAGTCTTTGTGAACTCAAAATCTATGCTTGAACAGCAGGGTGACAACAGTGGTCAGAGGATCCTTTGCACAACTATCAAGGCCAATTGCAGCTATTCCCTGATCAGGAGGCCCTCCATATTCTCACTCACACTTAAGTAACCTCCTAATTGGGTTACAGCAAAGTTCTACCTGCTGGGTTGCCTCTGAAAACTATCTGGAAAACTATTTACCCTTGAAAACTATCTGGAGGAAGAAAATGCAACCTGAAGATGGGTCCATGAAAAGTGTAGTTGATGACTGTGGTGAAGAATCAAGAGCTGGTGAGTGAAAGTGGGTCAGATATCACCCACACCTGCTCTAGGCAGTTGCTCCTCACAAGAAGACTGCAATACAGTGCTTTCCAATGGAGTTGAGCACCGGAGATGAGAGAATAGCCATCTGCTCAAACTGTGACCAGCACTTTAAAAGAATACTTCCTTTTCTAAGCACGTTTGGTGTTCTGGCCCATAGAGCTCTATGACCCATATAGCTCTATAGCCCAGCTCTATGTTGGAAGGCCTGGCAGTTATTGGGTTAAATGGTAGGTATGTGGATGGGTCAGTGGGAGGAGTTCCAAAGGTCTTGGGGAGACTTCCTGGACACAAGCCACTTGGGAATCTCTTTGTCTGTAACAAGCATGGGCCATGGAAGGTCTCTCTATAGGATGGTATGAAGAGCTTTATCTTCTTACCTAAGGAAAGGATTTGAAAGATGAACAAACATGTAATTCCAGCAACACCAATCTCCACTTGAACGCAAGTAATCTTTCTCATTAAAATATATTTGTTTGTTATAAGATCGTTTCCTTTGAGTTAACTATATGACTGGATTTGAAATATAACACTTTTAAATTTGAGTCATTATAGTAAGAAGATAAAGGCATAATTTGTGCCATCTTTTGAAAGCAAATAGTAAATTGGCAAAGATTAATTCTCCTCTCAAAGCTGCAACAGTTTGAAGTAAAGATTCTCTTGATGCTTGTAAGAGCCTGCAAAGCAAAGCCGTGTCTGTGTAAAAGACAGCTCTCAAGGAGTGATTCAGAAGTTTTGTTATGCTAATTCACTTGCTAGCTAACTTTCAAAATGAAAAGTGCCTTGTATCTGATTCAAAATTACTTTGTTTCTTGCATGAAAAGTTTGAATTTTAACACCAAAAGGAGCTTGGGCTTTTCCCCTTCCCCTCTTTGCCAGTGAATCACGCAGCCTGAAACAAAGAACTGTTTAATGACTGCCTCTAAAGTTCAAACAAAAGCAAGGTTTATTGCCTTTCAATAAACTCATCTGTTGCCATAGTATGCTCGGAATTTCAGCCAATGTTATAAGGAGGAATCATCGCAGAAGCACCCCCTGGTGGTCATGCAATTTTTTTTTCTAGCTGAGTCACAACAGCCACAATTAATTCAGCACACAACAGAGCAAATCTGTTAGTTAAAGTACAAGCTACTTAAAGTTATCCCAAGCTACCAACACCCCACAGAGGGCACAGAGTGATCTTATCAGAAGCATTCACTCACTCACTCAAGCTGAAGGCTAAGCTGTTCCAGCTTGAGAGACAGGAAGCAAGAGCCAATTGCCTTCGCTCATTATCACAGCTGATGACCCGGAGTTCCGGCCTGCAACTCAGTGGCTCACTAGCAGTAACGTGGTAATAGGAAGAATTTGGCTAGCCTTTCTCCAGACGCCCCCTAGTGGTTAAAGGAAGCTCTACACGCAAGCCTTTAACCGCACCCAGAGAAGCCCCTCTAGTGGACAAAGGGTGAACCTCGAAGCCAGAGCACCCTGGTAGCTGACCCACAGCAAGCGACCCCTAGTGGTGAAGGGGTGAACTGCACTGAAGTACCCACAAACACAAGAGAACGCACCCAGTGGCATCTCCACCCACAGACAGCACCTCAGAAGCTGATCTACAAGTAGCGACCCCTAGTGGTCAAAGAGAGAAGTTCTTCAAATTCTCTTCAAAATAGCTGAGAAGGACACGGAACCTACCCTAACCATGGAGGAGTGTCTTACTGATTTGGACAAAGGGGCTCAATTAACTAGCCTAGTTGAAACACCCCAACCAGTCAGTCCAGGAGAGATTCTGCACACAGCCAACATTGACCAGTATGCAGAGGCTGAAACTCAAGCCTCAACAAAGCCCAAAACGTCTCAGGGTCAATACGATCTTAGACAATGCAGAAAGCTCACAGAAGCCATGCACTCACATCTGATGGAGAAATGGCACACCATCCACAGGCGCCATGAAAGAAGCTGGGAGAGATTATACAAACTCTACCACGAACAGAAGGAGGAACTCTCCCCAGAATGGGCACACGCAGTGGAAGGAGATAAGGAAGACGCCTATGTGCAATGGATGGACTCTGAACAGCAACTCAAGGACGTTCAAGAACAATTAAGAGACCCAAGTGTCGACAGCGAGATGCAAAGCCTCCAGCTATTAAACGAGGAACGCAAAAAGTTTCTAGAAAGCTCACAGGGTTTCCCACAGCCCGAGCCTCACCACAGAGGCAGTCCGGTTGACAGAGCCGAGTCCGAAGTTTCATGCTTTTCACATGCACCATCCCAACGATCGCACGCAGATCCATCTCAGGTTTCTGGAAAGGCCTCATCCTTCCGCCACATGTCCAGGGCACACTCTAGCGTGTCCCAACAATCACATGTCACAGGCGCCTCCCGCCTTTCGAAGGCATCCTCCCGCCGCAGCCGAGCATCCAGAATTTCACAAGAAGAGCAAATAATCTTAGATGCTAAAGCCGCTGAAGCTGTCTTTCGTGTGGCACAAGAGGAGAGGCAGAAAAAGAAGGAGTTGTCGGCCATAGAACTTGAGGAAGCTGAAATAGAGGCCAAGCTAAAGGCTATAGCAGCCAAAAGAAAGGACGCCCAAAACGAACTTGAACTTACTCAATGCCAAAAAATTATGGCAGACAAAATGGCTAGAGCGGAAGGCCTTCAGAAAATACTCCAGTACACCACTTTCTTGCCAGACAGACAACAACTGGAAAACGAAGAGCGTCGTAGCCGCGTACAGACCTATGTGGACAACCAAAGCACATTCCAGAATGCACAGATGAGAGCACCACAGCCAGCCACAAGCCCCCCTAGACCGAGTAGACGAACAGAGGAATCTCAACGACCTGATTCGCTGGTCAACTGCAGAGTTGATGTCACGACACCTAGGCCACGAGATCCTCCCGCCGTTGTTGCCACATCAAACCTGATGGGATTACCACCAATGGCAATGACTGCACAGCGGGGAGGGCCACAAGATCTTTCCACCATTATTACCCCAGCAACGGCGACAATTGCACAGCGGGGAGTGCCCCAAGATCTTCCTACCGTTATTACCCCACAGAACCCACCAAACCATACCACTAATGGCAATCGGATGGATCCACTTATAGCGCCAACAGCCCTACAGCAGCACCAGCCGTCGCTCAGGGAAGAGATTGAAAGAGTTAGAGCCACGCTAGAGTCACTAGAGTCCCTGCTGCACCAACAGGAGGAAGCGCCCCAAGGAACTGCCACCACTCCTGACCACAGAAGACAGCCTCGAGCATCAGCTCTGACAGCCTACCAGGAAGCTAGCTACATTCTATCAGAAACACAGACCTTCCAACACATGAGCAAGCAAGAGCCTGGGCTCCCTCAGCTCAATGCCAGAGCAGCAGAGTTCAGACCAAGCCAACAAGGTCCCTTGCACGTGACATTGCAAAATACACCCAGCCACCATTACGCCGAAGGAAGTTACCAGCCAAACATGGCACACGCCCCCACTCCTGGAAGCGAGGTACCATCGCCACCCGGTTACACCCCTATGAGACTTTACAGAAGCAAACTAGATCTGGCATCCAAGGGTGTACACAAATTCCCCGATAAACCGGGAAAGGACTACGTATTGTGGAAGCTCACGTTCCAAACCGCCATCCAAGATGAAGCTATAACATCGAGCGAAGTGCTCGGACACATGAAAACATGGCTGGGACCGGCTTCCACACGATTAATAGAGAACACTCAACTAGCCCACTTAGGCAACCCAACCACCGCCCTTCTCAAAGCTTGGGAAAGGCTCGACGAGCGGTATGGCGGACATGAACTGACAGAAAAGTCGCTCTTAGATTGCATTTACACCTTCCCTAACATCAATATCAATGATCACACCCAGATGTTGGAATTCGCAGACACGCTCTCGATGCTACTTTCAGTTCGCGAGCAACCCAACATGCCGAAACTTACCTGCCTCGATCAGTTCGAGAAGCAAAGGATCATAGTTAGAAAACTACCAAAGCAGTCAAGGGATGAATGGGCCAAAATATCAGAAACCCACAGGAACCAAGACCCTAACGCACCACCCGCCTTCGCTGTACTCGCTGAATTTGTGACCGACCAAGCAAAACTACGTCATAATGCCAGCAACTTCGAGCCAACAAATGACAACTTCGGCCCCAACCAAAGTTCTTCCCAAGCTACGGACAGGACCATACCTTTGGTGTATAAAACTGACATCACGCCTTCCCCAAAGAAGTCTCCACACGAACAAACACCGAGAAGCGCTCTTTCGAACCCTCATCCAACTACCAAAGGCCTAACTTGCCCGATACACAAGTTCTCTCACTCTCTAAATGATTGCAGAGAATTTAGGAAGAAATCCCTAGATGACCGAAAGACCCTACTCAAAGAGAATAGGATATGTTTCAAATGCTGTGATTCTATGGATCACATAGCCAAGGACTGCACAGCTAATGTGAAATGCCACCTGTGCAACAGCGACAGGCACCCAGCAGCCTTACACCTAGAACCTAAGACGCTGCCTATGGAATCACGACAAGCAACTAGCTCTACACCAGACTAATCACTGACCGAGTCCTGTTGCTAAGGAAGACCAGCTTAGACAATTGAACCTCTTCAGTTCCAGCTGTTCCTGACCCTTCTGTCCCAGCTGTTGTTCCTGTTTCTTCAGCTCCGGCTGTTCCTGAGTTTCCTGATGTTCCTGATCAGCTCCGGCTGTTCCTGAGTTTCCTGATGTTCCTGATCTTGATTCTTCAGCCCCAGCTGTTCCTGAGTTTCCAGATCCAGCTGTTTATGTCTTTCCAGGTTTTTCAGTTCCTGAGTATCCTGTGAATCCAGTTCCCCTCATTCCCGAGAAGCTTGGGTTCCAGTTTTTTCTGTTCCAGATTTGGTTCCAGTTTCCTTCACAGGAAGAAGACCTTGTCTCGTTGGGAGACAAGACTGCATACCAGAACTATTGGCCCACGGTTCCTGCGCACCGGGCCCACCCACTTGACGAACTAGTTTACCCAGCTGAGATCCAGATCATGAAGCCACATGAGTCAGGTCGTGACTCAAAGACACTTGTACCAGGCTGATCACCGATTTGGTCCTTGCTGAGAAAGACTGAACCAGAAGATTAAACCTCAAATTATGTATTGTCTTATGCATTGTTTGATGTAACACTTGCCTTTTTCATAATTGTGCATGTTTTATGTTTACCTTATAGTTATGCATTTTGATACCAAGTTTTTACCTAGTTAGTCACAAGTTAACCACAATGAGTATTGCATGCCTTGATGCTACGTTTTTACTATTTTAATAGTGGAAATATAAATTTCCAAGCGGGGAGTGTTCTGGCCCATAGAGCTCTATGACCCATATAGCTCTATAGCCCAGCTCTATGTTGGAAGGCCTGGCAGTTATTGGGTTAAATGGTAGGTATGTGGATGGGTCAGTGGGAGGAGTTCCAAAGGTCTTGGGGAGACTTCCTGGACACAAGCCACTTGGGAATCTCTTTGTCTGTAACAAGCATGGGCCATGGAAGGTCTCTCTATAGGATGGTATGAAGAGCTTTATCTTCTTACCTAAGGAAAGGATTTGAAAGATGAACAAACATGTAATTCCAGCAACACCAATCTCAACTTGAACGCAAGTAATCTTTCTCATTAAAATATATTTGTTTGTTATAAGATCGTTTCCTTTGAGTTAACTATATGACTGGATTTGAAATATAACACTTTTAAATTTGAGTCATTATATTTGGAAACTGTGTATTAATACACTTGGACTGGCTTCCAATAGACAATTCACTTTTATAGCCCTATATAGGGGTCCCCATTCAGAACAAGGCCATGTGAGCAATGGGTGAGTGTGTGTGCCCTCACAACTTGCATGTGCAGCCCCGCTCACACAAATTAAGCGGTGTGCACGCACGCGCTCCTGTCTCTCATTTAAAACCATTCCCCTCTCCTCCCATGCTGGCCGCTAACCCAGAAAGGTTAGGGACCGCTACCTTACATGATATAGGACTAGATTATCCAAGATATCACCTTCTCTCTAGAATGTCTTTCACACTACGTGCACAGCATGTTACAGTTTCCTTCATTTGAACACTGTCATCTTATAGGATCAAGGTTGTGTACCTTTTTAATGGCTATCCCTGTTTTCCAGAGGGATACCCATCCTTGATTCATGATGATTCCCCAAACTCCTTGCCTGTATAAAAGCCATTAAAGTCAGGCTTTTTCCTTAGGCACTGGAATCCCTCTTAATTGTTCAATTATTCCCTTTGGTTTATCATTTTATACTTTGGAGGGTTGTTTTAATGAGGAGGGTAAAATTTACTCCGCAATTATTTTTATTAGGTATTGTTACTGATTGTGATGCTAGGGAGGTTATATTGATGCTAAATTTGATTACAGCCGCTAGGCTGTTAATAGGACAATATTGGAAGAAGGAATCCTTGCCTAATTTACAAGAGTGGTTTTATAAAGTTTCGTATTTGGCAGAAATGGCAAAGATTTCGGCTTTTTTAAAGGAGCAATCTCAAGAGAAATTTTTTGCGGTATGGGAAAAATGGATAAATTTTATGCAACATAATTTGGATATGGAAAAATATTATTTAGCCTTTTTATAATTTGTAATGATTGTTTTTTTTTTCTTCTTTCTTTCTTTCTTCTTCTGTATTATTATTTATATACTTTTCTATATATGTTTTATTTTTCGCCTATCTCTTTCTTTTTTCTTTCTCTCTCTCTTTTCTCTTTCCCTTTTTTCTTCTTCCTTTTTTTTTATATATATTATTTACTTTAAAGTTTATGTTACGTATATTATTATTATATATATTATTATTATGATTTTTATTATTACTATTAATTATCTTATAAATTGTATACGTTATTTTTTAAAATTTGTTTAATAATCCTATATTCAGTTCTGGGAAGTCAGGGGGGGGAGGGGGTGGTGGTTTGGGAGGGGGGGGTGGATGTTTATTTGTAAAATTTTTGAAAAAAATTAAATAAATAAATAAAAAAAAATGAGGTAGGGTTTCATTACTGTTTATTTTTGTTAAAGGCAGCCAAGAATCACAATGCTTGAGTTGGGTAGCCTTTAAAATTTGAAAACTCAAAAGAGATTATAATTAAACAGATTCAATAAAAAACAAAAATATTCTGTTTGGACTGACTACAGAATATGCTCTTGGAGAGCAAGTAGAAGAAACTTACCACAGAACATATTTGTCAGGTTTAGATATTTAAAGGCAAAGAATTCAGCACTACAATTAAAAAGGCATGTATTCTGTTCAGTTTGGAGTCACAAGAATAGATATTTTGCCAGAGGCCCCTCTGTATATATTTTGAAAGCAAAGAGATGTGAGATTTTTGACATCTTGTCTCCATGAAAGAAAGATCAAATACCCATGGGCCATTCAATTTCAACTCAAGGTTTTTATGGATGATGGCAAAGCAGAGGACATTATTAAAGTGCTTGAGTCATTGACAGTAACAGAACAAGCCCCAAAAGATCCAGAACAGACAGATGATCAAAACTAGATCAAACAACAGCTCTATTTTCATAAATTACATTGATAACTGACATCCTGGATCAAATAAAAATATTTTTAACAAACATAAATAGACTGAATGCAACACTGCCTTTAGCAAAAGAAAAATATATATTTGGAATTAAAACAAGAAAATGCAAATACATATTCAGAAGGCATATATTTTAAAAGGCAATGCTAATATTTAAAATGCATTTAGGTAAAACAATGTTGGCTTCTGGTAGACAGAAAAATGGAGCGATTACTTCATAAACTCACCATTGAACCTGGAAAAACTAAATGGTGACTAATAGACTCCACTGGGTTTCAAAGGGAGGTTGGGGTTCTTTATAAAAGTCTGGTCCATGACCTGACCAAAGCCTTTTCCATTGCTTGGAATGAGAGGATGGCTGGGACTATGGATTGCATTGTACCAGTATAGTCCCCCTTCTTTTGCATATCCTCAGTTTACTGGGATGCTGAGGGAGATGGAGCAGACACCTACACCACCTTTGGAGAATGACAAGGAGTGAACCTGACCAAACACGAATGAGCACTATGGTTTTAACACTGAAACATCAAAACTTCTCCACTTTTATTGCCATCTGCACATAACTGTTCAGTGGGCCTGCTTAGAGTGACCTGACTCCTTCTAGGGAAGGTTAAGTTGCAGGTGTTTATTCCAGGTCCCATGTCAGGGATCGGACAAGACATATGTTGGAGAAGTTCTCTTGGATTTCATCTAAGTTGGACTGTGGTTTTGAAGCAGATTCCAGGGTGGTTACAGAGGTCTGTTGGTCCTAATGATGTACATAGAGATCTTGGAACTGTTAGCTCAGCCATTTGTATGTTGGATCCATACTGTATCTCTCTTGATTAGCTAATGCTTTCCAGAATATTTTTATTATTATTTTTTATTATTAATTTTATATAGCACCTATCTTGCTGTCAAAAATGACTCTGGGCAGCATATATTTGATTAACTCATGAATTCATTTTTGAAAGGTGGGTGATTCTGTCACTGCTTAAAGAGGTGATGTTTTATCTCCTCCTTAAGACGTCATTGCTGAAGCCAACTATTTTGGATAATTTTTATCTCATCTCCAACTTTCTCTTTTTAGGGAAAGTTGTTGAGAAGATAGTTTCACTGCAACTTCAGAAAACATTGAAGGAAACAAATTACCTGGACCTTTTCAGTTGGCTTTCAGACCTGGACAGGAAAATGAAATGGCATTGATTGTGCTTATGGGTGACCTCTGGCAGGAAGAGGATGGAAGTGATTCATCCATCCTGGTTCTCACTGATTCCTCAGCACCATTAATCTTGCTATCCTGGAACAGCTCTGGGGTGGGACTGGCAATTATACACTGATTCTTCAACTTCCTCTGAGCCAGTATAAGTTTAGAATGCTTTTTTTAGATTTATCCTACCATTATTATTTTTATAAGTAATTAAAGGTGGCAATCACCTAATATTCCTCCCTGCTCTTATTTTCTCCCCAACAACAATCCCGTGAGATGAGTTAGGCTGAGACTTTTCCAAAGTCACCCAGTTGGGATTGATTGGAGGCAAATATCTAGACCCAAGGCCCTCCTCTGTGGGTCCCATCAGGGTATGAAGCTTTCCTATTTAACATCTGCACAAAGTCCAAAGGTGCTTTTTTTCACGAGACAGCTGGACTTTCTTGTTTTTCTTGAAGTTGTTTTGCTTCTCATCCAAGAAGCTTCTTCAGCCCTGACTGGATGATGGGGAGCTGTCCCAGTCAGAGCTGAAGAAGCTTCTTGGATGAGAAGCAAAACATCTTTAAGAAAAACAAGGAAGTCCAGCTGCTTCATGAAAAAAGCACCTTTGGGACAACCATGACTGAGAATCTCCATAGACATCTACACAAAGTCACAGGTAAGGTTATCCAATAGCACAGTGTTTCTCAACCTTGACAATTTTAAGGCACGTGGACTTCAACTCCCAGAATTCCACAGCCAGCAAATAGCATGACCCAAGGCCATCCAACTTTATGCTGATGATACCCAGTTCTACATTTCCACCCAGAGTTACCCAAGTAGTGTCCTGTGTCATGTTCCATTGCTCCAGGGAATTAATGGAATGTCAGCCTGAGGAGACCCCCCCAAGTCAAAAATAACCTGATGTGATCAAACCCTGACACTATCAGAACAGATGAAGCAGTCAGATGATGATGTACCAAGACCTCGGATTCAGTAAGTAGGTTGGAGAGCAGAGCAAAGACACTTAGTGGGACTCCTTCCCCAACAAAGGTGTACCTGCTTTAATTAAGGACAGCTGGCTGCAGCCTGATTTAAGAGACAGCCCTGATCCAAGTTTCCTAGCTGAAGACAGTCATCTGATTTCTGACATGTCATTGCCTTCTGCTTGTATAAGCGTTTGAAACTCTGACCTAGACAAACTGACAAACCTTGTCCAAATGTGCATAAAACTTGATAAATTTATTTCTATAATTCATATGGCTGCCTATCTCATAAATGACTTTGGACAGCTTACAGCATTAAAACAAATCTGCCAAACAACCCCCAATAATTTCTTTATACAAAAGAAATTTTGAAAACTTTCAAATATACAGTTCTACACTGTATGTTACTACTTTCCTCCTTGGATGAAGATTTAAATATCTTTTGGAAAAATAATATACCTTTCTTCTGCTCACAATACTTGCTCTAGAATAGGCATGTGTTGGATATCTAATTCATTGTTAATTATATTTATAGATATGGAAGTTGCAGCTCTTATTTATGCAGATCATAACCCATTAATAATTGTAAGACTGCACTGGGGAACCTTTGGTTCAAAAAGATGGAGATTGAATTGCTTATTATTTTAATAATATTAAATTAATGTCAAATTGAAGTGTCCATTTGAATTAAACAGTTTGTTTCAAACTCACACCACCTCCAGTTTTAATGGAGCAAGTGAAAGAAGATAAATACATATCAGAAAGATGAATTTCATGAAATAGGAAAAAAATAGAAAAGTAATAGACAAATCGTTAGCTTATCAACAGGGGGAGGAAGGAAGGAAGGATGGATTATTTCAGTCTGGAATGAAAATAGATAAATCTTGTCTGCAGAAAAAACAATGAATTAATTTGTTAAATATTATTCTTAACAATACAAGTCTGGACAAGATTACAACCAATGCAACCCAGAATATGAAATTTACAGAACAATAAAAGGAGACTCTAAATAAACCAGCTACAAAAGATGAAACACAAAAAAATACAAAAGTAAAATGGAATGAATCCCAAACCTTAATGCTTTTTCTGCAATAAATTATAAGACTTTAAAGAAAAGCTGATAAAACCATTGGCCCAGCTAATTGAAGAGATATAACAATATCAAATCTTTCCTTCTTTGTGGCAAAAGGCTTTTATTGGCTTTGATTTATAAAGAGGAGAATGTTCCAACTTGTCCAGAATCATAAAGGCATATCCCTTTACTGAATGTAGATTATAATCTTTTTTATAGCTGTATTTGCAAAGAAGTTACCTGGCTTTCTAGCTGCTCTAATTCATTCTGATCAGATCAAGTTTGTCACAAAGAGATATATAAGGGATAATTTTAGATATACCTTGAATGCTATTGAAAATATATTAATCAGAAAAATAAGAACACAGCTGTGATATTTCTTGATCTAGAGAAAGCTTTTAATAATTTGGAATGGGCTTTTGTGCTCACAATTTAGAAGATGAATTGCAGTCTGAATTTTTTTCACATGAATACAGAATATATATAACCCTCCTATCCTTTTGTAAGGGCCTAAAGGCTTTTCTTTGCCAATTGGCCTGGGGAAACAACATAGTGGAGGTGGTTGATTGAGTAACAACAGATCCCACCTCTCCCCATTTTGCCCCCAACTTCCCCATGTATCTGTAATTTTATTCCTTGGTTTTAATTTATTTATGTTTTACTCCCAAGGTCATTCGCACATGTCATTACATCATAGTACCAGCACAACCAGTGTTCAACTCTAAGTGGATCCAAAGTATCCAACAGATACTTTGAATAATCCTCCCAGTAAATCTGCAAAGGTTTCTTTGAATACCAAGAAGGGATATTGTCATCCAAAACAAAGACACTAGGGGGCATCAGGCAGACCCAATAAGAATGAAAAATGAACGTTTTTCACTGCCTTAATGCCACAAGGTACTCTCAATAAAGCCTCTTACTTGTGCTCCGTTAGAGTCACTCTTCATCTTCCTCCATTGTCACTCTAGGGATCTCGTATGCCGCTTCATTTCCTGAAGTTCCATAGATTGAAACTAATTTCATATATTGACTTTTCCATCTTGCTGTTTTTCTGCTGAGCATCACTCATGCCTATACAGTATGCTTTGTTGACTCTGTATATAATAATTGTTGTTAGGATATTTTATGCTTCTTACTTGAAATTACACATAATTTCTTCTTAAGCAGACTAAACTGTAGCAGCATGCTTCAATATGAAAGCATCTATTCTGAATTTAATTTAACCTGGAAACCATTTATGGACTGTGCCACATTGAAAATTTTAGGTTTTTCTTAACATAAGATTTTAAAATATTATATCTTGTTTCAAATGTTTTAACAAGGGTAGGATTTCTCTGCTTAAATAGAGACTCCTATTAATTTTTTATTCTGGTTCAGGATTCTTATTATATTGTCTATCTTTTGCTAATTGATTTGATTTTAACAATGATGTTCAAGTAGCAAATTAATTGTAGAACAGCTTTATACACAGTACTAATCTAATATTCCTTTGAAAATTCTTATTCATTTGCATAAAATCGAATAAGAATTCTTTTATATTTCTTTTTTGTTCCTTTATTTCTTTTCTATATCTTTCTTGGTTATGCCTTTGAATAAGTGATAAAACAAAAAATAAAACTCTCACAGGGCTATTCAGTCTAAAGAGGTATAATTATTATATGGAGGGGCTCATTTCATAAGAATAAAATAGTAAGTGGTTGCTTAGATTTTTTTTTCTTTAACTATAGCATAATTATTTTTAATGACCAATTGTCCTTTTAGTTTAATATCCAAAGTGCTGAAGGGCTCCCTTTCTTTGGAAATCAATTAAGACATTTCTAGCTTAGTTTCCTGCATTAGCCATTTAATTTGCTGCCTGGCCAGAGTACTCAAAAATTATCCACACTGGCAGATTGGGCACTTACTCCCTACAAGATGCCTAGCAGTGCTGAGTATATTTAGTATGACAAGCCTAGCCATATATAGGATCTCTTCCTCCTCCTCCTCCTCCCCTCCTCCTCCTCCTGCTCCCCATCCTGCTCTCCTCCTCCTCTTCCCCCAACTCCTACTCCCCTCCTGCTCCCCTTCCTTCTGCTCCTCCTATGCCTCCCCTTCTTCCTACTCCTGCTCCTGTTCCCTCTCATGCTCTCCTCCTCCTCTTCTCCCTTTTCTCCCTCCACCTGGTCCTGCGCCCCCCCCCTCCTCATCCTCCCACAATCTATTTCCAGGCTTTCTGTTGCTAAACCAGCATGCCTTTAGTCTGCTGAGAGAAAAAAAAGGAATAAAATGTGCTCCATGCTTTTCTTCATTTGTGAACACGTGTCTGACATTGCAAAAATGTATTAATGAATTGTAGAAGAAATTTGAGAAGAGCTAAATCAGAGAAGATTAAAGATGAAGAAATGTACGGAAAGCCTTCCAAAGCCTCCTGATCATTTCTGCTGCCTCACCAACCTCTGTAATTTTCAGTTCCAACATTTCATTGGGGCACCTTTCTCATACTTGATTGGGTGAAAGGGAGGAGAAGGTGAGGGAAAAAAATGTCCTTCTACACATTGAAAACTTTAAGAGTGGATCATCAGGTTCTGTGACAGGGTGTGGTAAAGGAGCAAAGCTTCACCCTGTCTGCTGTTGTGCAATGAATCCAGAAGGTGGAAGTCATTCTCTTATGCCAGACTCCATGAAGGAAGAGTTTTCTCAAAGAGAGTCCAGGGTACCTCTTGAAATGTAAGACAATAATACAATGCACGTTTTGCAGTGTCATTTACAAGGGATTATCCTGGGTATGGATAAAACAGTACTAGTAATAGCAATAGCAATAACACTTAGACTTATATACCGCTTCACTGTGCTTTTACAACCCTCTCTAAGCAGTTTACAGAGTC
The DNA here is from genome assembly GCF_016545835.1 of Crotalus tigris. Taxonomy (NCBI): domain Eukaryota; kingdom Metazoa; phylum Chordata; class Lepidosauria; order Squamata; family Viperidae; genus Crotalus; species Crotalus tigris. The sequence continues at coordinate 326,994 of NW_024097723.1, forward strand.
AGCACATTACCCCCAACAATCTGCGTCCTGTTCAAATACCTGAACAACCAGTTCTCTTATTGGATGCAGGCCTGGGCCTCCGAGGCCTAGAACGGACTTCCAGAAGTGGCATCCGTGCACTTCCGGCAGGCCATTCTAAGCCTGGGAGGCCTCCTCCAGGCCTCCGAGGCCTAGAATGGACTTCTGGAAGCACTGTGCATTAAGCCGGGTCTCCGAACTCAGCAAAATTTAGCTACCAGTTCTGCCGAAGTGTGTGAACTGGCTGAATCCCACTACTGGTTATAAGTTAAGGACTATCTGTATTTAAAAGCAAGTTTGTTATGTCTGCCATGATCACTGCAAATCTGTGCCACTCAAGCCACAGGTCTATCATGCTCTCCGAGCCTTTTCACAAAGGTAAGGCAGGAATTTGAGATTAAGTGCATTCATTTGCAAATCAATATCCCATCACAGACTGATGACATAATGGAAATTAGCCATCCTTATATAAGGAAGAACAGTTACCACACTGAATATAAGCCACATGAGTGGCTCGTGCTACGCCTGTATTTTAATAAGCTGTTCAAAAACAAGCGTTCCAACCAGAAATATTATTTCATAGAAGGAATGTCATCAGGATCAAGGGATGTGAAAATAGTTAAAATGGAAGAGTGGAATCCCCCACCTCCTTCTTAGCATTATCTACATGATTGCTTTTCATAGCTTGTGCATTATGGTTAGCAGAGCAGCTATAATGTGGAGTGCAGGGCATAATAAATCTTATTTTGTGCAAGACATGCTTTTCATCACAGGGTTTGAAATTACAAGGTAAGCATTTAAAACACAGAGAGAGATGCACATACATATACACAGCGCTGCTTGCTTCCAGAAATTGTGGGTGCTCCAAAACTGGAGATTTTAAAGAAGGGACTGGACAACCATTTCTCTAAAATGGTATAGGATCTCCTGCTTGAACGGGGGTTGGATTAGAAGACCTCCAAGGTCTCTGTTATTCTGGTATGTGCCTTGTGAGTAAATTTGCACACAAATTTACTAAATTTACTTCTATCTAAAGCCATTGGATTTCAGTTTAGAAGCCTGACATCCAGATCTAAATGGATTAAATCTTTCTTCCTTAAAATCAAAGAGAGAGAGAGAGAGAGAGAGAGAGAGAGAGAGAGAGAGAGAGAGAGAGAGAGAGAGAGAGAGAGAGAGAGAGAGAGAGATCTTTCCCCAGATAAAATTACAACCATTTAAAAAGAGTTATATGAAGTGCTTAAAAATTCTGTTGTTCATATCCAGGTTTTCATAAGTTAGCATAGAAAACTGTGTCCCCTCAGCAATGCAAAGAAAACCAAAGGAATGGTAAGACAGGTATGGATTTTCTTCCACTCCAGGTCACTGGTGCAGATAATGACTAGTAATAAGGAAAATATTTCAAGCTATCCCTTGGGCTTAACAAGACTTCAGAGCAACAGACAAGTGTGTATATATTTAAATGAATAGTTTTTAGCTAGGTTTGCACAATGCATTTAATCAAGTGGGTTAAAGACATAGCAATTGCATCACAAAGTATGCAAAGCTTGCTTATGTTCATCTTGATTTGGGTGTTTTAGAGCACAGTGTGAACTTAAGAGAACAGCTTAACTGAGTAAGCAAATAAAGTATGTTCCACAATCGCAGCCATCTATAAAATAGATTACACAGAAATTACTTCAATCTCTATTATATTGCTGATATGATTAACATTAGTGTGAAGAACCCTTTGTTAGTGTGAAAGACAGTAAGGATTCAAATGCATGAAGTCATCCGAACAATTATGGCTACCCTGAAGTACTCACCTCTTTTGGCAGATATGGGTGATGTGGTTGAGGCAGGGCTGACCTTGGGCTCTGGATAACATGGTTAGGGATAAAGTCCTAAAAGTAGGTGGTGGCAGAACAAAACTAAATTTAATTTGATTCAAATTTGAATATAGTTAATTAAATCTAATAATTAGATAAATCAAATACAGATGTGAATATTAAACACATGAATAACAATGGATCATGACTTTTGTCCTAAACTTGTATGTCATTCAGTTCATTCTAGATCCTTTTGTAGAGGCCCTGTGAATTGCAGATCATGAAAGGATTATGTAATGGTGCTCAGGGGCCATTTACTCTGCAATCTTTGTGGTTTTTTGATCCTGACCTTCATGGCCTTCTGGAAGGGCCTGAAGACTTTGCCATCTGGTCTGGGGATCACAGAGCAGTGTGGAGCCAATAAAATGGCTGTAGTCTGCTTGAATGACTGTGCTCTCCCAGTGACTGTGTATAGAATGGCTTTTAATTATTTAATAGTTTTTTAATGTTTGTATTGTCTTTTTGTATTGTTTTATTTTTTGATTGTTTGGTACCATTTATGTTTTAATTATAAGCTACCCAGAATCACGAATATGAACGAGCATCCCCAGATTCTGGCTTATACTTTGACAACGTCAGCAGCTGCTGACAAAAGCTTAGTTCTTAATAAAATTTTTAGTCTCAGAGATCTTTCTGGAAACAGAAAGAACTGGAGAAGATAACAAAATACAAAGACCTGCACATAGAAATAGAATGACTGTGGAAAAAGGAAGTAAAAAGGAAGATAATACTAGTAGTAAAGAGGCACCTTGGATGCAATCCCAAAACAGTTGGAGCACCACTTGACATTGACATTGACAGTGATTTTGGCATTGACAAAATTTCCACTGATCAATTGCAAAAGCCAGCTTTACTTGGAACAACTTACAATCTGTAAGGATACCTTTAATACCATCAAAGAACAACTTCTGCCTATCTCAGGACCTTGGAAAGGACTTGATAGTAAACAACAATTCCAAATCCAGTCTAAATATCTGGTTGATTGTGTGATGAACCATCATCATCAAAAAGTGCCATGAGAACATGGTCTTTGATTTTAGAATAATTTGTCACACACTTAAAACTTTCACAGTTTACAAACATATTTTCATATCACTGAAGGGAAAACTGCAGGTCCTTTAGCTGAATCACCTTGGGCAGATGATTCCTGAACTTGTAATCTTCGTTGATAAACAGACACCACAGTACACCAATATAACTGTATTAAATATTTGTGATGGGATAAATCTCAAATACATGAAACATAGCAAGCAAACAGCCAAGGTAGAATTATAGCTGAATATGGAAAAAATACAGAGATTTCCATCACAACTAAATGCATGCTACCTTAATGTTGTAACAGAAGAAGTAACTCAACTGAAAGGATCGTCAAATAGACTGTGTCAGGGTAGAACAATCTAAGAAAATGGGGCTTCCCTGTAGAACACACCCTTGTGAATTTGGAGAAGAACTATCCATCTCGCATGTGCTATGGTGCACACAATGTCCTTCAATATATACAGAGGAAGATCTCATGTTGGCAAGAGAAAATGCTGTCGATATGCCCCGATATTGGGTAGATGTCATTTAATTTTAATCCTATTTGTTTTACATATGTTTTACACTTGCTATATTTCTATGACCTACTTTATACCTATTTGACTTGCTCAGTGTTGAATGCCATATATCTATAATTTGAATATGCTTCTGACACAAAGAAAGAAAGAAAGATCTGAAAAGTTAAGATCAAATCAAGGACAGAGAGAACTATTTTTGTTTACCCCCCACCCCACCCACCCACCCACACAGAGAGAAGTTGTGCCCACAAATCAGTGTACAGAGGATTAAAGGCCAAATCTGCCTTCAGCAACCCACATAGTTTGAAATCAGAAAGAATTATTGATTTATAAAAGGTGGAATACGTAACCCAAATTTAAATAAAATAAACAGAAAGTGAGAGTAGGTTCCAGATACATTTGAGCACTTTTAGATTTAGTGTAAGAGGAATTGAAACATATGCTAAAATCCAATGAAAACATTAATCATTCTGGCTGGATCATGTGCAGAATTTTTAGAAGTGGCTGCAACTAGAATTTGATGAGCTCCTTTAATGAAGAAACCCCTTGAGCTTTGAAAATAAATATTCATGGGAGAGGCAACGGCATTGCAAAACTTGGTGACACTTTGTAGCGCAGAAAAACAAAGTGGAGGCATACATCAAGAGAGGATTTTCAAACTTTGTGCAACCATTGGAGGAGTAGGACAATTAAAAAGTCTGTTTCATTCATCTAGCAATTGCTTCTAATCAATGACAGTGAACTGAAAACTTCCTGTGTTTGGAATTACAGCATTTATTTTCATTGATACATCCATACAAGAGTCTCTTACATAGTACATTTTCTGCATTATAACATGTTAAATTAAAAGTGATATGCCAGCCAAAGGTAAGATATTTTGGCTTCCGCTGAATTCAATACAATAAAAGCATTAAACAGGACAATATTCTAAACATCTAATTAAGCAATTTATGCCTAAGTAAGTTAGTCTAAATCTGTTTCAAGCTCAAAGAAATTCAGACATTCTTATTAGTAATTAATTTATTACAATTAATTACTGTTAATTACATAAAACTGACTGCTGAATTAAAGTCTTCATCATAGTCATGTATTAATTTTATTAAAAGCTTTAAAAAGATATAAACTAACAAAAATTAATACAAAATAAAGAAAGAAAAGAAAGAAAAAAGGAAGGAAAGAAAGAACAAAGGTGCAAAAAAGAGATAAAAAGATATAGAAGGAAGCTTCCAAGTTCTTCTGCAGCAAATGCAAGTATGATTGCATAATTATTTTTTATTCTATAGTTACAAAAAAAAATCTCTTTCTTTTTTTCTGTTACCGAATGTTTTCCAATCATCAAAACCATGTTCATCTTTTTCTAAAGTTTTCATTATAGTCCAGGTAATTACAGATTCTGCTCCATTCTTTGATCTTTGTTTAGAAAATACAAGTAGCTTTGGTAAGATTTCAGAGCAGACAATGAAAAACACAAAAATACCGTATTTAGGTTTTGCTTAGCTATGAAACCCTTTGGTTTAAACATACGTTCTAAAGGACATTAATACAGTCAGAGACTTGGATATAACAATAATCCATGGGTTATAATGGCAATAAAAAAATTAAAGCATATGCAACAGGGGAAAAATGTAAATTCCAACCAGCATTTTACTAACAATATGAATACTACTTTTGCAGTCTCTATTCTGTAATAGTTTTTTTAAAATCTCTCCCTAGTGCCTTTTATTCTGAACCAATTATCTAATAGAGAACAGTGAACATGAACATGGAGGAGGAGGAGGAGGAGGAGGAGGAGGCAGTGTTGGTGAAAAGACAAACAATGAAACACATATATGAGGAGACATAACAAATGCCATTAGGGTCCAAGTTTATAATTGTGGCTTTTATTTAATTACATAATTGTGTAAGTGTTGTCACTGTGCATCATCACAAGTTGCTGAAGGAACCTCTGCTAGCAAGCAACTATGTACATCTAACTATATGGCCATCCTCTGAATTGATGGTGGCTTAGTGGTCACCTGAGAGAGCCAGTTTGGGATCATGTTTAAGGCATCAGGCTGGAAACTGGGAGACCGTCAGTTCTAGTCCCACTTAGGCATGAAATGGGTGATTTTGGACTAGTCATTCTCTCTCACCATTAGGAAGGAAGAATGGCAAACCATTTCTGAAATCTTGCCAAGAAAACTACAAGGACATGTCCAGGTACTCACCAGGAATCAACACGAAAAAGATGGTCACCTAAATGGACCAAATATGTACTCCAAGCCCAGGAAAGCTGCCAAAGACAGGTTGCTACAGATGATAATTATCTCCCTTGCATCTACTTGCCAATCTATTTCAGGCTACATACATTTATGTAGAAAATCAGTATCTGTAAATCATCTGTAGCATCCAGACATGTGACGAGAGTATCATATTCCACAGTTATAATTGTAATTGTGAGGCGAGCCCAGTTAGTATCACATTAATTTGGTTTCCTTCGTGGGGTGTTGTATGGTGCCAACCTAGCAGTTATTTTTTTTAATTAATAAACCATGGTTAACAAATGTATGATGGGGCATGATTGATAAGCGAGCCTCTGACTTGATATGAAATGCAAGAAACTTACAACTTAAGAAAATTCCAGGGACTGAAATCTTATCTCCTGCAGAAATATGTACAAGAACTGTCTCTTTTTTCTGTATTTAAGATACTGTGCCGGAAACTCTCATTTTTCTCATAAATAAAATGTGTGCACTCCAAATTTACATGTTGCTTTGTGGATAAAAGGCTTTTCTATCTTCTGCACAGCTCACTTTGTCTTTCATAGTTCTATGAATCCCAAGAAATAGAAGGGGGAAACTGAAATCATCAAATTGAACTGTTGCTTAGCACAGGAAATCAAAGTAAAGCATCTGAGGCAGATGGGAGGCCTAGTGGTATATATAAAAATACTCTTACTAGAATGAAGGAGTTTTTTCTCCCTCTTTTTTAACATTCCCTTAGAAATCTGCCTTTTTATAATTATTCAGCATCTTGCGCTTGAAAAAAAATAAAATCCAGCATTCTTCTGTCAAAATCTATCACTAATATAGTACTATTTTTTCTTTAAGATTGGCTTTTGTTCTTTCTTAAGTTGTAGGGTTGAAACAGAGTAGATAATATAATCCTAAATACTAAACTAGACTCATTATGATAATCCCTGATGGCAGATACTTACAATCATAGAAATGGAGTTGTATTTTACAGCTCCTATTAGTGCAGAAACCTCTAAAACATTTTCAACAGATGGCTACCCAGCCTCCTTCTGAAGATATCCAGTGAAAGGAACTAACCATTTCATGAAGCGATTTTTTTCATTCATTGACAATCCTTATCTTCAGGAGATTCTTCCTAAAATCTAATCTGCTTCCCTGTAGTTTCCATCCATTCATCCTTCTTCTCCCCTCTGGGTGACAGGGGACAAGTCTGCTCCTTCATGTATAAATATCTGAAGATTTCTGTTGCATTTCCTCTCACTCTTCTCTTCTGCAAGCTAAATATACCCAGTTCCTAATAGTTTCTTAAAGAATATTCAAATCCCCCTCACTTTGAACTCATGCTAGTTTATTAATGTCCTTTTTAGACAGCAGGCTCCCAAACTGGAGAGAATGTGTCTTCCAAAGGCAGAATAGAGTGGGACAATTACTTCACATAATTTAGGGCCTCTAGTACTATTAATGCAGGTCTGAAAAGCAATTAACTTTTTAACAGTTGCATCACATATGTTACTCAGATTTTTGTTTGCATTTATTATTGTCAAGCATGGCCTCCTCCATCCGCTATTCCTTCAGGTCTTTATGAATTTATGAACAGTCCCTAGATACAGTCATTTATTTGGCTATGAATCCATCTTATACTTCTGTCATCTGGTCCACCTTTGAATTAAGTAGAATCTCATGAGATACCTTGTTGAAAGCTTTACTGAGCTGAAGGTATGCTATAGCAATATACTGTTCTACTAAGCTAGCAGCTATTGTAAACTGAACAGATAAGGTCTGGCATGATTTATTTGTGACACACCTATGCTGGCACTTGTTAATTGTTGCATTCCCATCCAAGTGGTCATACATAATCTATTTAATGCGCTGCTCAGGGACATTGTCTAATACAGAAATCAAGCTATAATTTCCCAGATCCTCCTCCTTCCTTTTCTGAAAATAAGGTCAACATACCAGTCTTCTGGAACCCCCTGGGTTTTCCAAGAATTCTCAAAGAACACAGTGGTCAGTTCTGTGATAGTTCTTTGGTATCCTAAAATGTTATTCAATCGGTCCTGGAGGCCTGGATTACTTTAAATTGGCTATGTGCTCTTTTACCTCTTCACGTACCCTGGCCTGCCACTCTCTTTTGCACAAGCCGTATAAGGCTGACCAGCTACAACTTCTTTTGCCTTCCAGAATGAAGACAACCCTAACTTGTGAATTAGTTTGGTCTTTGGTCTTCTTGTCAGCACTTGCTATCAATCAGCCTCTTGTTCCCACCATATGTCTTCAATCTCTTTCCTTTGCCTTTTGGCCATGGAATCTTCCCCAAGGTTGATCTTGAAATCAGCTGAAAACTACATGTGCTGCCTCCTATCCTGCCATGGTTAATGATGTCATCAAATGATGTTATTTTTCTGTTGGGGAGGGGGTTTAAGTTAAGGGAAAGAACTGGGGGAGTCCCTCAACTTTTCCCCCCTCCCCTCCCAGTCAATATTACCAGCCGATGAAAACCACTCTTCTTAATTTGGGCTGGGACAAGGGCTCTGAAGGAGTGTGTGTTGACAACTGCCTAAACTCACTCTTCAAACAAGGCACTGAGTAATGTGGGGAGAGAATGGGGAAGTGTTCAGGAAATTAAGAGAGATAACCTTGGGAGAAGCAAATTAGGAAAGGCAAGTCAAATGTGGCCTTATAGATGATTCGGAGTGGTGGAAGAAGATGGCTGGTAAAGAAGATGAGGCTTTTTTTCCAGTGGACTGTAGGCTGCATACAAAACTACAGTAATCCTGTGGAAATTGCAGGAAAAAAGGTAGGGAGCAAAACAAATGACAGGAAGCAGAGAAGAGAAATAGAAATCAGCGCTAAATCTAATGTAAATCAAGGTCATTCACTGTATCTCTTCAGTCCTTTCAGTACTTACATACGACCGTTGCTTCTACCACATCAATACATTCTTTTATACCTTGCTTTTTTGTTTTTTAAACTTCCTATTTCTCACTTTAATTGCATTCTACCATGGCTTTTTCAGTCTCCCCCTTCTCTCAACCCATGCATTTTTCTTCCATCCAGCAACATGCAGGTGGGTGTCAGAAAAATCAAGAAAGCAGCTGTTGAATTGAGAGCTTTGATCACACACACATTCTGGACTCTCTCTTTGTTTTAAACATACACGATTCTTGAGTACCCTATTCCCACTGCATTCAACTGCTTTTTCTTGACATATGCACTCTCACTTCCATATCACAAAGTGGGTAGAAGCACACTTTTACACAGAGCAGTTTTCACTTCTTTTGACCAGCATTCGTTCCTCACAGATCACATGATATCCGCCATCTTTGTGCCAGTATTGCATACTGTACAATTTCTCCATTTGTTTTCCCATCTTTAGTAAATAATACTTTCCAGAAAAATGCCCAAATTCACCTAATTGGTTCCCCTCCCCCTTTGGCATTTATGAGTAATCTGCAATGGTTTATTTCATTTTCTTGGTCATTAATTTTCAGTTCCATTTTCCTCATGCATCCAACGTATCTAAAATTCTCTATAAATCTTTTGGGTTCTTAGCCAAAACATGACCTTGTCTGCATACCAAAAGACACCTCAACAAACACATCACTAACATCGTAACAATCATTCCTTTATATTAATCCATTATACATTAGCAAACAGAGGACATCACATATTCTTTTCTTATTCAACATTGAACAGTTCAATTTATTCTCACACATGCTTTATTTCCATCATAAACCACTTTTATCACATTCATAAACTACTTTTATCACCTTTCCTTCTATAGTCACACAAAGCTTTTTATAAATCAAACACGAGCTTTCTTTAGATCAGGGGTCTTTAAACTTGGCCCTTTTATGACTTGTGGACTTCAACTCCCAGAATTCCTCAGCCAGGCACTCTAGCTGAGGAATTCTGGGAGTTGAAGTCCACAAGTCATAAAAGGGCCAAGTTTGAAGACCCCTGCTTTAGATCAACAAAGTACAATGAACTTTTTTACATCAGGATTGTCTCCACAATGTGTTAAAGGGCAAAAGTCTGGCTTGAAAATGTCCCTGGGAAGCTGTTTGGCGGAGTTGTGATTAAAAGATTATGGGAGGTAACCATGAGGAAAAAAAAATGTCAGTCTTCTCCTTCCCTGACATAACTCCACACATTTTGCTGATGCAAACTAATCTCCCTGGAGCTTTTGCATTCACTTTTTGCTGTTTTTAACTTTGTATGAAAAAAGAATAACAGCATCTTTCTATTGTAATTGTCAGTTTTCATGCAAGCATTAAACAGATGCTTTCACATTTTAACATTTCTGCAGTTATACTATCTACATGTGCAGCCTTAGCAGTTTTCCATGTTCTTATTAACATTTATGAGTTCCTTTTCATTACTTTTTTTCTTGGATTAGTTATCTATTTAGAGCATTCATTCCAATTGCCCTCTTTGCATATTTCTACTCATCCCATACAGACATTAAAATTCTTCCTTCTAGCATTCAGTTTCATTTCAAAACATTTCATAACTTTTATTTTAATTTCCATTCACTTTTCTGGAGGCTCCTTGCTTAGCCTTCTTCTCCCACTTTCCCAAAAAACCATTTTATTTCTATTAAAGCATGCATTTTCTCTGCTTCTTTTAATGATAACCGTTCCTTGCTCTCTTTGACTACCCACTTTAGAAGCATCTTGTTCTTTATAAAGAACATTCTCATTGTTTGTAGCACTCAATACCTTACTTTTTTCCTCACTCGCAGACCTTTCTTTTCATATTTCACATCAGTTTAACTCCCTGTACTTCTGGGGATTTTTCTTTTCATTTTGTCTGGAGCAGCATCCACATCCTTTTTCTCTGTGTCCCTTTTCCATTTATTCTGAAGATGTATTAATGTATTGATTTAGTGTTCCCAAAGAATGGCCTATCCAACATACAGAATCACTCATAGCCCTTGTATCCTTTATTAATCCTCTCAGATTTTGCATTATAAATAATAAAATGAATTGTGCTTTTATATGTATTCCCATGCCATGTGTATGCAGTAAGAGACAAAATTATACCAAGCAAAATGTTATACGGCCTCACCTATCACTCTTTCTCAAGACCTGGGAGAAGGGCCATATTTGCAATGTTGTATGAAACATCATTAGGGTGGGAGCCATAAAGGTCTCTGGTGGAATATTTATGCATAGTACATGGGTCCAGTGTTCCAGAAGCAAATAGTTCCCATCTCTGTTTTGAAAATTCAGCTTCCAATGAAGATTGGAATAGTTACAGCCTTTCCCCGCAGCCTGTTCTTTTTTATAATATGACTGACAGTTTGGAGTTGGCTTCTTGCCCAAGCTATCATTAAGAAAAGGAGGGAATACAGAAGAAAATAATTGTTCTGACAATCTAATGCCAACGAATTGCTGAAGGAAGCATTTTTCATTAGTAGTTCCTGGCTTGTATGATTGGCAATTGCAAGCATTCCCATTAATACTAAATGATGGATTAAATTCTGATTCTTAACTCAGTCAAGAAGCTGCAGTACTGGAATTCTTTTCAAATCTGCTCCAAATATTGGGCCATCAAAGATGAACCAACATAATATAAATAGAGTTACCTTGGGTGAGTTGGTCCATTATATAAATTTGATAAATAAGTAAGCAAACAAGCATCTGAGTTACCGTGAATGCATAATTTGTGCTAGGAGCAAAGCAGAGTTGGTGTGTAATCTTGGTATGTATATCACAATGGTATGCTAATTTCTGTGCAGATTAAAGTGTATTTACATTTTTTTTGTATCTACTGAACTATATACATTAAACTTTGGAATTTGCTACTGTGAGGTATGATGCTGACTACCAGTTTAGCTGGTTTGTAAAAGGGATTGGACCAATTCATGGAAGTCATGGGGATCAATGGCTATAAACTTTGATTGTAGTGTGACTGCCTCTGTGGGGAGACCAGTGGGCTTTGTTTTCAGTTGTTTGGTCACTGTGAGAAGAGATTGCGGGACTAGATGGCCAATCTAGCAGGGCACTGTTTATATTCTGATGTAGATTACATGTGATCAATTAAAAAAAAACATAAATGTATACTGGTTGCCTTGGAGGCACAGTGGTTGGAACGAAGTATTGCAAGCTAACTCTGCCCACAGCCTGTAGTTTAGCCCTGATGGGACTCAGCCTTCCATCCTTCTGAGGTCAGTAAAATGAGGACCCAGATTGTTGGGGGCAATATGCTGACTCTGTAAACTGCTTAGAATGTGCTGTAAAGCATTCTGAACAGTATTTAATCAAAGTGCTATTGCTGTTGCTATAGTTTGTGAGAGAGATGGGCAATTCAGAAATGTGAAAAATAATAAAATAAAATAAAATAAATAAAATAAAATAGAGCTTCAGAATATCCCATACCTAAGCATTATAAGTACTAGATTAGAGGGCTGCCATGCAACATTTTTTCTATTTTTCTATTTCAACAAATGTTCTGCCAATATCTGCCATGCAAATAGAAGAAACAAACTTTTGCTTTTTCTGTCCTCTCAAAGTGTTTGAGAACTTTTTATGGTGTTTCTGACTTTATGTTATTGTCAAAGATGGTCAAGCATGTGGTCCTGGTGCTACTGTTCTGTTTTCTATTCAGTATTATTCCATCGCTCCACCCTTTCAAATCTGATAAAGTTCTATGGGAGGAGCTCCCCTAGCAATGCAATGAAGAGTGGGAAGCCAGAGGTGTTGCTGGAGTGACAATTAGTTGTCTTGTAGCCAAAGAACTGCAAGAACGTTACTCTGAAATTCTCTTATCTTTGAAGAGAAACTTGAAAGCCAATTCTTTTTCTTCAGATTAAATATACAACTGTTAAAAGAAATGTTGGAGAAATTTTCTGCATAGAGCTAATTGCAAGCCTTTGGGGTAAGACTAGTTCAGTTATAGATCTTGCTGCTGAAGCAGATCTAACAGCACTTAGATGACTCCATGTTGGAAAAATTGTGCCCACCATGACTAAAGGTATACAAACAAGCACTGCATGAATTATTCAAAAAAAAAGAGGTTCCATGGGCTGCACAGATATCTGTGGCCAGATGTCAAATATGTGGTCAAGAGTAACTGTGTAGTATGGGCTAATGAGAAAAGGTGGGTATAGAGAAAAGGAAAAAGGCCACAAAGTAGATATGAAAAGTTCAAAATAATTTAGAAAGTTCATAAAAGTATAAGCAGAATAATTCTATATTTTCATATATAAATCTCATTGTGTATTGCAATAGAAAGACAGAGTTATAATTTGTATGGATAGAGATCAGTTCCCACAGAAGCAGCAATGCAGACCCTATAAAAGAGCATAATTGTTCATCTGCTGACTTTACTGAAATTAGTCAAGCAATGAGAGGAAAATTTTAGAAATTTGGTGGCCATTTTAACATTTTCCACAATTAGAGATTGTCACATTACTATTTCACCAACCTTGCTTTTAGGATTTTTATGTTGTTTATTAAACCCAGCCTTACTATATTAAAAATAAAATAATCACGAAGAATCTCTTCTGTTGAGTCTAGAACTGTGAATTTGAGGGTATCAGCCCATACATTTTTTCACAATTTTATTCTCAGTATCACTTAACTTAGACACAGAACAGTCTGGCATTTTCTGCACGGCAAAATGGAGCAGCAGCTTTCCATTTCATCAGAGGCTTCTTCGTGAGCACTTCTAAATTAGATTAACATTGTCTGCAAATGAATTGAAAACAATAATTAAATCGCATTGTAAAAATCTATAATAAAATGACGGATCAGTGTTTACGAGAGAGAATCTATGCAAATATAAGAGAACAATTTAATTGAGCTTTTAATCAAACCACTCTACATTTGACAAGGGAGATCAGGAAACAGCTAGCTTTGGTTATCTTTGAATCATCCATTATGAAATCCCCAAAGAGGAAGAGTATCAGCCAGTGCCAATTCCTGGTCTCTCCATATCCTCTGAAGTGCTGGCAGACAGGGAAAAAAAAGAATGGCAGGCTTGGGCGGGACAAATGATTTTACTGTCCAATATTTTGCAAGAGCTCAAGGTAGGGCTTTGTTCGCTCCTAGTGCAATGAAGGACAATGAGGATAATCTGGGGATTTATGAAAAGACTTGAAGGAGGGAGAGGTGGGAAGAGATAATAATTCTTTTCCTGAAGAGATGTCATAAAGAAGAAAGACCACAGAAGGAAGAATAATGCACTTATTACCAGAAGGAATATCATGTTTCAATGTTAGGAAAAAAGCAAAGAGTAAAGGCGACTTAACAATGGAGAAACAATTAGCTAGGGAGGTAGAGAGTTTCTAGTCACTGGAGGTGATCAAGCAGAGGTTGGACATCTATCTGTCAAGGCAGTTTTAATTTATATTTCTGCACTCAGCAGGAGATTGGATGTAACAGGATGAAAGAACCTCCCAAATTTATGGTTTTATGATAGTGGCACACAAAGACTGACCATTGAAATGTTTGGACATCTATATAATACTTTTTCTTTTCCCCGTATTGCTTATTATTTCTGCTAAAATCTGACTTTTATTCACTACTGATGAAAAAAAAATTCTAATAAGAGTTATGGACTAATTTCATTGTTGAAAAATGACTATAAAATGTTTACAACAATATTGGCCAAGAGATTTATTTATTTATTTTTACAGAAATTTATTCATGATGATTAATCTGGACTTTTACCTAGAAGGTAATTAAGAGACAATGTGACAACTGTATTGGACATAATGGAATATTTTCAACATCACAATGAAAACAAATTGTGTAGATCCTTTTGGATGCAGAGAAAGCTTTTGATAATTTGAATTGTGGAATTGTGGAAAATATGAATTTAGGAGACAACTTTTAACAAGACCTGGAGGAACGTTGTCTATGGGGTCGCGATGGATTGGACACAACTTCACAATTAACAACAAACAACAACACATCCCAGAAGCACATATTATTGTTAATGGTGATTTAACTAAATAATGTTAAATACAGAAGGGGACACAATAAGGAGATCCCATATCACCTCAACTTTTTATCTTGGTTTTGAAAGCATTAAACAGAGATATTAGACAAGATGAGAAAATTGTTGTTGTTGTTGTTAATTGCGAAGTCATGTCCGACCCATCGCGACCCCACGGACAACGTTCCTCCAGGTCTTCCGGTCTTCTACCATCTTCTGGAGTCCATTTAAGTTCACACCTACTGCTTCAGTGACTCCATCCAGCCATCTCATTCTCTGTCGTCCCTTTCTTCTATTGCCCTCAATCTTTCCCAGCATTAGGCCCTTCTCCAGTGAGTCCTTTTGAGCAAATTAAAGGTCTTTTAATAAGCAAAGAGCACACTGAAGTCAAGAAGAAAGTTAGAAATTATTATAGCAAGTGTGAAGAAAATATTAAAGTCCAAAATAAGTGGAGGAAGTACTATCAAGGCCATTAACACCTGGGCAATTCCAATCTTTAGATACACAGCTGGAAGAGTGGACTAGACTCAAAAAGAACTAAAAGTTGTGGTCAGGAAAACCAGAAAAATAATGACAATGCCCTTCCTCCATGCAGCGATGTTGACAGACTCTACTTGCCAAGGATGGATATGGAATGTTGCAAGTACACAGACAGATGAAGAAAAAAGGGCATTGGAAGAATATCTGAAAGACAGTGAAGAATATAAATTGAGGCTAGTATACCAAGAAGGCTTACTGAGTACTGGAGAGAACAAACTGGCCTACAAAAATACCAAATGAAGAATAGAAAAAAGACAGGGCAAGTTGGAAGGGACCTTGGAGGTCATCGAGTCCAACTCCCTGCTCAGGCAGGAAACCCTACACCATTTCGGACAAATGGCTGTCCAGTCTCTTCTTAAAAACTTCCAGTGTAGGAGCTTCCGGTACGAGGCGACGGCGATGGCAGCTATCTTCTAGCCGTCCAGCTGGGGAAGTGTCAGAGCCGCGGAGCACAGCGTGCATCAGCTGGCCCGCAGCTCGGAATTCCCTTCCCGGGCAAAGGGAAGGGACAGAGAGCGCAGGAATAGAGGTAGAACCCCTAAACCCCCTCTGGATTTATTTCTAGAGGGGGTGAAAGGAGTGTTCCCTCGGAGCTCCTGCTGATCTCCGCCTCCCAGCTGTTTTTGCTTCCTAGGAAGCAAAAGAAACTGCCGCTTCTATCTCCGTGTTTATAGTATTTTGGTGAGTAATTTTTAAACGGACAGAGCAGTTTAAAGGATTTTTGCTATATAATTTAGGTGTTTATTTTTTTTATTATTTGATTTTGATTATTTTTCCTCCTTTTCTTTGTTATATTAGTGAAAGGATTTAAGATGGCGTTTTGAAAGTGTCGGAGTTTTTTTTCCTTTCCCTTTTGTTTTACTTTCCCTTTTTAAGGATTGGATTTTGCTTTTGCTTTTGGTATAGAAATTTTTTTTTTCTTGAATTGTTTGCTCTTTTATCTTTTATTCTTTGGATTTTCTCTGGATTTTCAAGGACTATAGTTTGTCTCTTTTTAAATTCTTTTTCTTTTTCTTTCCTCCTCCCTTTTTGTGTGGAGGGGAAAGGGAAGTGAGAACTGTGCTTTTTAAAATGGCTTCAAAGAGGCAGCAGCCTTCTTCAATACCCAAGGTTGTTTCTTCTCCTATAACTTCTACTGCACAATTACAACAACAATCTAAACATGTACCACCGGCTCAGCCACCACCCTCCCCCCCTTTGCCTGGTCTTTCAGCACAAGAGGTTAGAGGCATAATGGGAGAGATTGTAGTTCAAATGAGAGAGGAAATGAAGCAATTTGCCTCACAGATTAAATCAGAAATTAAATCTGATCTTAAAGAAGAGATAACGGGGATAAAGACTAAATTGGAAGAAAACAATAATGATTTGCAACAAGACATACTTGCAGCAGTTTCAGGTTTGGCTACTGTGGTGGTTAAGCTCGATGCAAGGCTTGAGGAAGTGGAAAACAAAGTTGATTCTTTTGATGATAAAATTCAAGATGTGGAAAGGAAGGTGGAGTCCTCACAAGAAGATATTTTGATGTTTCAGTACAGACAGATGGAGTATGCCCTGAGGATTAGAGGCCTCAAGGAAGATATGAATCAAGATTTGGTGGAGGTGGTCCTTACTGATCTGGCAGTGGCCTTGGATATGGATAAAGGAGAATTACATAGAGAAGTGGAAAAAATTTATAGACTTAACTCTTGGATTGCTAAGCAGAAGAATTTGCCTAGAGATGTGGTGATTTATTTTACAAAGAAGTCCCTGCGGAATGAGATTATACAAGCTTTTTACAACAAAAGATTTCAGATTGCTGCCCAAGATGTTATCATTCTAAAGGAAATCCCATCCAAAATTTTAAGAAGCAGGAAAGACTTCGCTTTTTTAACCAATGAGCTTAAAGCCAGATTGATGCCATTTAGATGGGAAATTCCGATGGGTATTGTCTTGAGCCATGCGGGGACACGCTACAGATTGAATACAGTTGACAAAGCTAGAGAGTTTTATACTTCGGTCCTGGGTGCAGGCTCAACTCCATTTGGTCAGAAATCTCCGAGTGGCAAGGAAGTCGAGCAGCAATCTGAGGCATTAGGTTTGGTTTCCGCTGGAATGATACAAGCTGAAAGGCAACGCCAGATGGAGGTTAAAGAGCAGAGGATGACTCGTGCAGCTTATAAGCGTAAAGAGAAGGAGCAACGTAAAAAAGAGCCCAAAGAGAATTCTTCTGGAAATGCATCACCGCCGGTGGGAGGAGCAAGACCCAAGAGTTATGCAACACATGCAGCTCTTTCAGATCTTGATGGTGTCTTCTCCAGGCTGCGTGCCAAGGGAGATGGCAAAGTTTTTGACCTGGAATGTTAATGGATTGAATTCTCCTCAGAAACGGAAAAAAATCTTTTATTATTTGAAGCAACATACCAATGACGTTATTTGCTTACAGGAAACTCATATCTTACTTAAAGATCAGAAATATTTAGTTAATGCTCGTTTGGGATCTCATTTTATATCTTCTGCTCCTGGGAAGAAAGGGGGAGTTGTTATATATGTTAAACAAAACCTACCAGCTTGTCTGGTAGAATCAGATCCCCAGGGGAGATATGTGATGATTGAACTTGGTATATATGGTAAGAAAGTACTTATAGTGGGACTTTATGCTCCAAATCAACAACAGGAACAATTTTATAAGCAGTTACATCAAAAAATAACATTGCTTGACTATAGATCAGTGGTATTAATGGGTGATTGAAATGGTGTCTTAGATATACAAAGGGACAAGAAAGGTTCCTCTCCTTTTCTTAAACAAGCAAGGTTACCTAAAGCTTTTTTTGATATGAAGGAAGACTGGGAATTAAGGGATTATTGGCGGGAATGTAATCAAGAGGAGAGAGATTTCACTTTTTTTTCTGATAGACACCAATCTTTTTCAAGAATTGACTTTTTTTTTATTACTACGGATTTGTATAATAAAGTAAAGAATGTAAAGATTTTTCCTAGATCACTGACGGACCATAGCCCAGTTTGGATGGAACTGACTCAAGAGAAAGAGGAAAGGAGATCCTGGAGAGCTAATGAAAATTTGTTTAGACAAGAGAAGAATGTTCAAAAGTTAAAGGAGTGTTTAAAGGACTATTTTGTTTTGAATATGTATAAGGGGACTTCAATGTCAATGGTATGGGATGCAGGTAAAGCATTTATGCGTGGTGTCTTGATAAAAATGAATAATTGTCATAAGCGGAAGCAGATTCAGAAACGTAGAGAACTTGAAGACGAAATTAAATCAAAAGAAAGGGCCTTGATTCTAAATCCTTCTGATGAAAGTATTAAAGAATCTGTAAAGTTATTAAGGTCACAATTTAATATGTTGATAGCAGATCAAGCTGCAACTAATTTATTGTTTATGAAACAAAATACATTTTGTAATGCTAATAAGCCTGGGAGATGGTTGGCTTATCAATTAAGAAAGAAACAGAGACAGAGAATAATAGAGAAAATAAATTACAAGGGTAAATTAGTTTTTCAGAAGGAATTGATCAAAAAATCTTTTTTGGATTATTATCAAAAGTTATACAAATCTACTAACGTGCAACTGCTAGATATAAATAAATATCTAGCTGAGGCAAGTTTTCCCAAACTGACTGAGGATCAGAAACATGAAATTAATGGCTTAATTACTAAGGAGGAAATTGCCTCAGCAATTCAACAATTGAAACTAGGGAAAGCATCGGGTACGGATGGGTTAACAGCTGTTTATTATAAAGCTTTAATGGAGGAGATGATCCAACCATTAAGTGATCTTTTTAATGGTATCTTACAGGGTTTAGAGATTCCTCCTTCATGGCGTAGTGCTTTTATATCATTGATTCCAAAGGAGGATCAAGATCTTACTTTACCAAAAAATTATAGGCCTATATCTCTTTTAAACGTGGATTATAAGATATTTGTAAAAATTTTGGTAAATAGGCTTATGAGGGTGGTGCATCATCTTGTGCATAAAGATCAATCAGGGTTTATAACTGGAAGGTATATGAAAAATAATGTTAGACAAATTATTAATCTATTAGAATATTTAGACAAGAACAACCAAGTTCCTGCAGGGCTCATATTTTTAGATGCTGAAAAAGCATTTGATCAATTGAATTGGCATTTTATGCTAAGAGTAATGGAAGAAATGAATTTTGGCGAAAAGATATTACAAGCCCTCACGGTAATATATCAAAAACAAACGGCACAACTTATTGTTAATGGAGGTTTGTCGGAGGTTTTTACAATAGAGAAAGGTACTAGACAGGGGTGTCCTTTATCGCCATTGTTGTTTGTTTTAACATTGGAAATATTATTGATTAAAATTAGAGAGTCTCAGGAAATTAAAGGAATAGAAGTTAACAAAAAAGAATATAAGTTGAGAGCTTTTGCGGATGACTTGGTTGTTACTTTGTCGCAACCTGATCGCTCTGTAGGAAACTTATTACAGTTGATTCATTATTATGGTTTGGTTTCGGGTTTCAAGATTAATGTAAATAAGACTAAAATTTTACCTAAAAATATGTCTAGTCAGGAGAAGCAGATTTTGGCTAACTTGACGGGTTTTGAGATTGTTAATAAGGTAAAATATTTGGGGGTGATGTTGTCTGTTTCTAATGTAAAATTATTTAAAAATAACTATGAAAGGTTGTGGGTCAGGGTACAGAAGGACTTGAAGAATTGGGAGAAGTTGCAATTATCCCTCATGGGAAGAATTGCAGTGATAAAAATGAATATTCTACCCAAGTTTCTTTTTTTGTTTCAAATGTTACCGATTTTGAAAAATGAGATTAACCTTAAGTGAGTGGCAGAAGGGTCTTAATAAATTTATTTGGGCAGGGAAAAAGCCAAGGGTTAAGTTTAAAATTATGCAAGACTTCCGTGAGAGGGGTGGACTCAAGGTACCAAATTTGAAATTATATTACGATGCGGTGGTTTTAACACTAATTAGTGATTGGGTAAATTTGACAAATCCTGAGATACTTCATATAGAGGGATGGGATTTACTTTATGGGTGGCATGCCTATTTAATATTTAATAAAAAAATGGATTGGGTCTTTAAATCTCATATTTTAAGAATCTCTTTACTTAGGACTTGGAGAAAATATTATAAAAGTGATTTTAAAGTTCCATTATGGGCCATACCTTGGCATGCGATAGAAGGAATAAAAAGAGGTGTAAAAATGGATATGGTGTCTTATAGTCAGTTACTTAGATGGGATGGGCAAAACTGGCAGTTAAGATTACGGGAAGATTTAGCGCAAGAAAATGTTATTTATTCTTGGTTCCAATATAGGCAACTAGTAGATAAATGGAAGGTGGATTGTAAATTGGGTTTTCTTAGAGAAGATGGAAATCTTATTAAGCAAGTCAAGGATCAAAGACAAACCCATATCAAGAGAATCTATGGGGTATTAGTTGAAATGGACTCAGAAACGGAATTAATTAAAGACTGCATGATTAGATGGGCGCAGAATTTTGGTGTCCCAGTCTCATTGGATATCTGGGAAACCATTTGGGTGAGAAATGTCAAATTTACACAAGCACAGAACCTTAGGGAGAATTTTTATAAAATGTTTTATAGATGGCACCTTGATCCACAAAAAATGTCTCTTATGTACCCTGACGTACAACCCAAATGTTGGAGATGTGGTTATACGGATGCTTCTTATTATCATATTTGGTGGTCATGTAGAGAGATAAAAGCATTTTGGATCAAAATATGGTGGAATATCCAGAGAATTTTTAGAAGGAGGGTAAAATTTACTCCGCAATTATTTTTGTTGGGCATTGTTACAGATTGTGATACAAAGGAGGTTGTATTGATGTTAAATTTGATTACAGCCGCCAGGCTGTTAGTAGGACAATACTGGAAGAAGGAATCTTTGCCTACATTGCAGGAATGGTTTCTTAAAGTAGCTTATCTGGCGGAAATGGCAAAGATTTCGGCTTTCTTAAAGCAACAAACGCAAGAGAAGTTTCTTGCCGTTTGGGACAAATGGATAAAATTTATACAATTTAGATTGGGTATTAAAAAATATCACATAGCTTTTTCATAAGTTTTATTTTCATATATAGAGAATGTTATATATAGATACTTTTTTTATATATATAAATATAAATTTTTTAATTTAATTTTTTATTTTTATTTGTTAATTTTTAACTAAGCCTATATTCTGCTCTGGGAAGCTCAGGGGGGGGAAGGGAGGGTGTTTGTGAGGGGTGGGGGATGGGGGTTTTTTTTTATATGTGATGTTTAGTTTTTTTTTGTATATGTTGTTTTTTGTTTTGTATTATTTTTGTCTTTTTGTAAAATTTATAAAACTTTCAATAAAAAAAAAAAAAAAAACTTCCAGTGTTGGAGCATTCACTGCTTCTGGAGGCAGGTTGTTCCATTGGTTAATTGTTCTAACTGTTAGGAAGTTTCTCCTTAGTTCTAGATTGCTTCTCTCCTTGATCAGTTTCCATCCGTTTTTCTTGTCTTGCTTTCAGGTGCTTTAGAGAATAGCTTGACTCCGTCTTCTTTGTGGCAGCCCTTGAGATATTGGTACACTGCTATCATGTCCCCCCTCGTCCTTCTCTTCATTAAACTAGACATACCCAATTCCAGTAACCGTTCCTTATATGCTTTAGCCTCCAGTCCCCTAATCATCTTTGTTGCTCTTCTCTGTATTCTTTCTAGAGTCTCAACATCTTTTTTATATCGCGGTGACCAAAACTGGATGCAGTATTCCAAGTCCAATATGTTTCATCAAACTGAATGAAGGCATATTGGGGGAAAAAATGCCAAAGAATGAGTTTGCATGGTGTTAATTACAAGCATTCAGGATGGAGTTAATTCAGCTTTAAATTATCCTCTTACAACAACGTGATCAAACAGCAACCAAACAGTAACCTGACTGCCCAAATTTCCCATCCTGAAAAAACGCCCAAGGGAAAGCGTTTCTTTAAAATAGGGAAATTGCAAGCCATGAAGAAAGAGTCTGGTAATGAAAAATGGGATTTTCTCCTCGTACAAGTGTGAGACCTTTTTGGTATGGCATTTGGCAGAACAGCTGTGGTAGCCCTTCTTTCACAGGAGATAAACAGAGGTCATCCACTTAGTGGAAAATACCATGAAGTCCACTGTATCCTTTGTCTTTCTCAGCAGATTTGAAAGGTCAGGAATCAGCTTGAGCATAACCTTTACTGTAGCTCTTCCCCAAGGCTGATCTGTAAGCAAGGATTCTTATTAGCCTCAAAACAAGGACAGAAAAGGTTGGTGGTGTTCAGGTCCTTTGTCCCCTTTGTACCCCCACTGTTCATAAAATTCATTTTCTCTCACCCAGTGCGTACCGGTAGGTAATTTTTTCCAAAAACAGTGAAGCAGCCTAGCTATTTCATTTCTTCATTGCTGAGTGCAGTGGCTCAGAACAAGATTTCCTTTGAACTACTTGGGTTGGGAGCTTATGTTAAATACATTGAATTAACTGTCAAAATAATTGCACAGAACTTGAGGAGACTCAAGATTAAATGCTGTGTTATTTCTTGGCTTTTCATTTGTCTCAGGCAAAAGGGGATTTATGGCTGATTCTAAAACTTGTTTGTTTTTTTTAAATGAATCACACATAATCTTCCATCAACCCTTTCCATATAAAAAGGATTATTGCACAATACAATCCCACATCTGCCAAAATGTAGGTTAAACAGAAATAGCAAAGTAAACATGCCTTGAGATTTCTCAATGGACTCTACAATAGGAATGTTTGTTTTCATCTGCTGCTTCTATTTTTGCTATTCAGTGAAAAGCAATTATTTATTGTTCTTCAGAGACAATGGCTTTAAATACTAGCTTAAAATGTCAGTAATTCTTTATGAGAAGCTTTTATGCAGTTTATATATCTTGGAGTACAGTTTGTTGTTGTATATTATAATTTTGATTGGTCATGGATAGTTGCTACTATATCATTTTTATGGGGTGGAAAATCAGATCTGATATGAAATTATTCTACTGTTGAAACAATCTTTACTAGCGTTAAGTGTGCAAGCTTGGATGTTATATAACGATAAAGCCTAAATCTTAAAAACTGTACTGAAATCAAGTGAACCAGTTAAAGAGCTCATCTATACTGCCATCTATACATGATGTCTGATTCACTTGCATGCCATATGAAACATCTCAATCCATCTGTGATCACAATTTCTTCTTTTATATATTGTTTTTAACAAACTGTATTAATTGCAGTTCTTTGGATAAATGTGATTTCTTTGAAGTATCAAGTTATGGGTGTTGGGCTCTAACTTCATCTACCAAGTAAGATGGTGGCTCGAGTGATTGTAATGCTGGCCAGGAGATTAACAAGCCATGTTCAAGACCTGAGAGCTGCCATGGGGTCCTTCACTCCAGCTCCTACCAGGGACATGAAAGGAGCCCCCAACCGGGCATCCCAAGACATCAGTGATGTCACCGGCTAATCCCTTCAACCTGGAAGCACATCAATGCTTTTGAACCAAGTGCAAAAATCCCCTTCATCTACCAACATAATTACTCTTACCTATGTGTATATAATCTTATCTTCTTTGTTTTTAAATTTTAGAACTACACATATAGCTACCACATTTTTCAAGAAGACAATAACACTGAAGTGATGGAATGAACTAAGAAGTTAAAAATATGACTGTCCTCTACTTTGGAAATTAATCAGTTTTTCCTGTAAGAACATTTGAATGAATTAAACAGCAAGATAGTTAAAGTAAAGAGAAGGAATATATAATTTGTTTGTTTGAACAAGTTAAAACAAGGCATAGTTCAATCAAGCTCTGGTAACCCTTTATGGACTTTTTGCTAACACTAGGATGGAAATGTTGATGATTATGGATTTGCATATAGACAAGGGAGAGGTTATGAGAAAAAGATATATTTGTTTGTAACATACAGGGTGAAGAGTTATTAAGTTTGCTTGTATTTGTTGTGTAAAGTTCAGAAGTCGCTTCTTGAAATATTTTTTTCTTTATCTTACTTTTTTCTTTTTCTTTTTTTTTGCCCTTCCTTGCACTTTTTACATTCTTTCTCTCTCTTTCTCTGAATTTAATTTTTATTTGATTTTACTATTTGTAATAAAAAATTCAGTAAAATATTTTTTTTAAAAAATGGAAATGAATCCATTTTAAAAAGCAACCCAAAAAGACAGTTTGCAGTAAAAGAGATGATTTATGGCGTGTATTCCATGTTTAACTGTAAATAATGTAACTTACAATATATTAAACTCATGATCTTTTACCCAAAGATTAGGATTGTGTGCATTTAGGACACTGCCCTATTACTTTCAGCAGGATTTGGGCATTCAGGGAACTTCCTCAAGATCTAGCTTAGTGCACAAGCCAGAATATATTTAAGCATGTTTAATAATGCAGTCTATATAATGTTGAAACCAATTCTAAATCTCCTCATTGATTTTATTATATGTAATGGTAAACTTGTAATTTCATGAGGACATAAAAAGTTACAGGTCTGGTAAATTGGTATTAATGTGCTTTAAGTACATCAATATATTTTACATGGCTAGTTTGGGAGTTGTATTATCACAGGACCAAAAATGTACATGGTAGAAGTAAATGGATCCTGATCCCCCTCTCAGCCTACTGGTACTGTAACCTAGTGTTGATAATCTATTAGAGTTAAGATTGCAGGACTTGTTGTCAGAAGCCCCTAAATTTGCATAACAGTTTATTTTATTGTATTTCTTATTCGAATCCTGTGGCTGCTGTGAACAAGTGACTCTCGTCTTGAAATGACACACAGCAGGCAACACTGATAGCCATTTGAATTGTGATCAAGTGTGTGTGTGTGTGTGTGTGTGCATATTTTCAGCCAAAGTCAAAGGATCACCACTGTAGAGCTTATGTCAAATGGACTCAGGAATTGCAATCAGCAGAGTAACTGCAAGAGGCAGGTTCTTTAAAAAAAAAAAAAAACACAAAGACAATTGTTGAGGATTAGCATTTGTTCCTAAAAACCTTCTTTCCAACCTCCTTTTTCTATTCTAGTATTAAGAAGTGACCCCTTATATCAGTGGTTCTCAACCTTTTTATACGGCGACCCCGGTCATAAGGACGCGCCGCGCATGTGCGCTGCCGCCCCCATGCGCAGCACGCATGCGTGGTGCCGCCCCCTGAGGGAAAAAATGGCGGATTGCGTTGCTTGGCGACCCCCGTAAAATGGTCGTTCGACCCCAAATGGGGTTGCAACCCACAGGTTGAGAACCGCTGCCTTATATAGAAACATGTATGTCAATAATTTCCCATCAACATGGAGAATTGTTAAGATGTGACTTCAGAATATCTCCTATAACTCAGAAGTTTTCCTCCTTATCTCAAACTGCTTCTCCTTTCCTTTCAACTGGGAAGAGGAAACTTTGTTTGCTTTCACAGGTAGTCCTCAACTTGTATCCACAACCGAGCCCAAAACTACTGTTGCTAAGCAGGAAGTTGCTAAGTGAGTTTTGCCCCATTTTTCAACCTTGTTTGCTACAGTTGTTAAGTGAATCTGGCTTCCCCCGTTGACAGCAGAAGATCTCCAATCCAACATGTCAGCAAATCTGGTTGATACCATCTCCATCTCCAGCTATTCTCCTTGCAGTCATTCCAGTTCTTTGGAAATATGCACTGCAAACATTCCAACCCACTGCATAAAGAAGTGCACATAATCCTTGACTTACAACCACAACTGAGCCCAAATTTTCTGTTGCTGAGCAAGACAGATGTTAAGTGAGTTTTGCCCCCGTTCTTGCCACTATTGTTAAGTGAAATACTGCAGTTGTTAAGCTAGTAACACAGTTGTTAAGTGAATCAGGCTTGCCCATTGACTTTGCTTGTCAGAAGGTCGTAAAAGATAATCCTTTGACCCTGGGACACTGCAACAGTCACAAATGCTTGCCAGTTGCCATGTTCCCAAATTTTGATCACGTGACCCTGGGGATGTTGGTTGACAAGCTTTGTCCCCCTACCTCAATCAATGAAGAAGAAATAATTGTTACAGAAAAGCCAATAACAGACAGTACTAAAGATGTTGATCTTATTTTGCAACACATATACAGGATAATCTTAACTCTCAGTTTTGATTTCCAGAGATGGAGAGGGGCAAAATCCATCTTTACACATATTGGCTGTAAAGTCTCTCATGACTCTCCAAAATGTGACAGCCGTTATTAAGAAAATCGTTTCAAGAGACTGGTTATACATAAAGATGCAGAAGTGTTAAAGAATTACAGATTCTCATGAAAATAAAATTAATCCATTTGGAATTAAAATGCCTATTTAATATTTTTCCAGATACCCTTTATAGCATTTAAATAAATAAATAAAGTGATTAAGTAAATAAATAAAACACATAAATGCACCAATGCACTGATGATGTTACCTAGTTTGGTACTGAAATGTCTGCAAGGAAACAAATAGGCTCAGAAACCACCGAGGACATCACAGTTCAACCCTGAATTACAAATATTCTCTTCTATTGGTAGCATATAAACCAACAAATAAGTATCATATTATGGACCCTATCCGACTGGTTTTTCAAAGCGGCTTGAAGATCTGGCTCTTCTCCCAAGCCCTTATAAAGGGTGAGTGAAGTCCCCTTGGACTGTATGTCTTAAGGGGTTTTTTTCTGTTTCTGTCCAATTTCTGCCATCTTTTTCTTTATTATATCTTTTAATAAATGTTTTTACTTGTGAGCTGCCCAGAGGTGTTGGGAGTCTGGTAGCACATGGATTTAAGAAATAAATACATGCATTTTTTTCAGACATCCAGCCTGCCTTTTAACCAGACGTACAACATGGAATATCGTACCGTATATGCCAGTGTATAAGACGACCCCCGTCTTTATTGCCGAGTCGCCTTCCTAGAACGTCATCTTATATGCAGGAAACTACCAGTATTTCCGGCGTATAAGATGACTCGGCGTATAAGACGACCCCCATCTTTGGTGCCGAGTTTAGTGTTTCCGGAAGTAATCTTATACGCCGGCATATACGGTATTTTTCCATGTATAAGACTCACCCTTGTATAAGACGCTCTGGCATGCGAGTTCTAAGCTTACAGCAAACAAAGTCAGTGCTGGGAGCAACTGCCTCCCAGCGCCCTAAATAGACACCTCCTAGCCGGCCCCACCCCCTACCCCCCCGAACCAGCATTTGGCATGATGAGTATGCATAGTCAGTTCACAGCAGCAACCTTCTGACCCTGGTAAACAAACCGGAATGAGCACCAGCATGACAGCAAGGCAAGGGAAGTGAAGGCAGGTTTTAAACTCCCCGCCGTTTCTCCGCACCAATCAGCCGTTCGGTGGAGTGCTGAACAGCTGAACCGGCAAATCCAGAAGTTTGGCTGGCTGCTATTATCAAGCAGGACGGCCTCACAGCTGCATTCCACAGGGTCCCAGCCAACATACTGGTATGAGGGAGGGAAAGGGCTGTCACTGCCATCCATGCTGCTGGTCCCATCCGCTGCCCCGGACGCCACCATCTGACAATCTTGCTCCCTCCCCCCTCCCATTAGTGGCAAGCTCACAGGGGCTTGACACCTGCACCAGGCAGCATGGCAGCAGCATGTAAAGAACCCACACAGGCATGCCCTGGGCTGCGTGTATAAGGCGCTGCACTTGTATAAGATGCACCTGGTTTTTGAACAGGATGTTTGCAGGAAAAAAAATAGTGTCTTATATATGGAAAAATACGATACATAGTGCTTTTTCCTCTTTTCTCTCCCAATAAAAAACCTGTGGAAATGATTGAGCCGAGGGAGGGGCTGAAGTCATCAGCTTTGCTTTTGTGGCAGAGGGCGAGATAAAACCTGGGTCTCTCTTCTTCTAGTCCAAAATGTTAAACTAATTTGGTTTGCTGGCTTATATATGGAAAAAAAGAGAAAAAGAACACAGTATTTGGAAAAGAAAGTTGAGAAGTCTTGAGTTGGAATTATACATATCTACTAAATTGGAAGGTAATCATATTCAAAACCCTTGCAGTGTAATTAATTTAATATTATTTAAATTATTCACTGTATAAAACAAGATTGCTGGGAGCAACGAAAAACAAACTGGAAAATTATTGACTTTCAGACTAAAATAGTAGCAACAGCATAATAATATTTCCACAATTAAGGATTCCAGGTGTAAGGCATATAATGAATGTAATTTGCTAATTCAACATTTTTTTTTTCATTTTCACACTCAATCTTAAATTGTAGTTGGGGTATATATGAATAGTTCCAACTTAAAAATCTTTTTCATTTTTTTTCAACACTTTCTAATGAAGAACTTAAATATTTTTTAAATAAAAATAAAAATTTTGCATGATAAAGTCATCATCGTTACAGGAAATAAATGATAGTATGAAATCTGTATAACGGGAAAGCTCTTAGCTGTAGTATATTCCTCATATAGAAGTATAAATCATATATTGAATATTCTGCTCACACGGTATTAGAGGTACATAATGGTCTTTTTATGATACTTTTATCACTTTAATATGGAAGGTGGGTAAAAATTTGCTACTTCTTCTTGTTATTGTTGTTAAATATGGATGATAAACATACTGACAACAATTTTGACACAGTGACTTCAGACTAAATTACTGTTGTTGATTTATCCTATACAATCTGGTTTTGTAAAAGGACAAATTGCTTCAGAGAGAAGCTGAATTTTACAGTGAACACATAAAAATATTTTGATGTAATGCAACTTAAATTATTGGAACATATTCTGAATGTGTTTTTATCAGTTGGATTAAAATATGATAGCTATAAACTAGAATGATTACAAATGCAATTATTTCTTCACCTGTTATTTTGTGGCCTTTGCCTTTTCTATTTAATTTGAGGTTGGGACACTTGGCCTGACACGTCAAACAACTGGATGACATTTCAAGAATGAAATGTTGTTGGAACTGGACACAAAATGATGCTGTTTGAAAATGCCATTTTAGCTCTTATTTATAATGACCAATATTTTCTACCAAACCTTTTGATATATTATACATTTATTTAATTGGGTGGGTAAATATATTTGTAAATTCTTTTAAATATAATCATTCCTAGAAAATCTGCTTATGTAGCAGTTCGAAAACATGCAAATGCAAGTAGAATATTAGGTACCACTTTGGTGGGAATGTAATAGCATTCCATGTGCCTTTGGTGTATAGCCACGATGGCCACATGACCACAGAAATGGTCTTCAAACAATGCTGGCTCAACGGAGATGAACACTGTGCCCTAAAGTCAGACATGACTGATGGGGAAATCTTTATCTTTTTTACTTTAAAAAAATAGGTTTATAGAAGTAGTTTATATCAGATTAATATTAATTTAAATATATGGCACAATTCAAAACTTACAATTTGATTCCTCGATATTCTGGCAGGAATTTGATTCTCCTCTCTCCATTATTCAGTCGTTTCTCTGGCACTAAAAGTTGCAGAAGATCCTGAAACAGAGGTTTACTTGTAATCCTTGTTGACTTGAGATTCAACATTTTAGGATAGTCCTCATTTGGAAAATGCAAGCACGTTGTTTTGGGAAAACTGGGGACAAGTAAATATTTACGGTAAATCAGTTTGCTGTTATCCAGACAAATTATTAAAAATAGATGATACAGTACATTACATGCCACTGACTGGCAGTATGTTCAATTAAGACATCTTTTGACTTCATAAATTGTATTTGATGTGTTGTCAATCCTTTGCAGTAGACCTCGTCAAGAAACAGACATCACAGGGATTCCCAGAATACAACTTAATCATGGTAGGGTATTGTAACAGAAACTTGAAATCATGTCCCATGCTTTCCATTCATACATTAAACGAAAGCAAAATGGGGTTATTTTGAATTTCTTTCTCATGCTTATTAAATGTCTGAATTGTTTAATCTTTCCTGAAAGTCACTCCTTAACAATTATTTTATACCCTACCCAAAATCATCTCAAAATTGCTTTATATGTGTAAACAGTCTCTGAAACTCCTAAATTACTTGTACTATTGGAAAAATGTCTATGGAGAATCTCAGTCATCTAGGTCATGGTTGTCCCAAATGTGCTTTTTCAAGAAGCAGCTGCACTTTCTTTATTTTTCTTTGAAGCCATTTCGCCTCTCATCCAAGATGCTTCTTCAGTTCAGTCCAGTTGCCTCTTGAAAAAGCATCCTTGGGACTACTATTGGAAAATGTTTGGAAATCTTCAAAATTTACCATTTATTTTTACAGACTGCTTAAGATTATTAAGATTCACTTGATTATTTATAAGAATTTATTCTGGTTTTTCTTGGGAAAGGAATTAAAACAAACAAACTATGCTGCTGAATGGCTGTGGTCATCCAATATAATGATCAACAATAGTGTCATCCAAATATAAACCTCATCAAAAATTAGCCAACTGAGTTCAGTCTGGAATACTTGGTAATTGTTCACTGGATGGTAAAATACCCTTTTCTCTCAGGAACAATGTATTAGGATCCATATATTTTTAACACCAGTGAGTTGCTGAGGATGATGGGATTGTTCTTGCCGGGGATCTTTTATGATCATTTCTGATGTTCTTTAGAGAAACCCACAACAAAAAAGGATTGTAAGCTAACTTCTTTACTAAGTTCTCTAGAACCAGCATTGCAGCCTCAAATAAGTTTTCTCTCCAGACTGATTTTCTTTAAAGATTAACATGCTTCTAAGTACCAACCACTTAATTAGGCTTGTGCAGATGTGGCTGTTTCTGATAATTCTTGGACTGCCTTTTTTTTTCTTCCCTTTCTTGCCATTCTAGTCACACCCTGTTAGCCTGGCTTTGGCAGGCTTTGTACTGCACCAATCAGTGAATAAATAATCACAAACAGTTACAGAAATGTATTCAGGAAATGCTTTACTAGATCAAATTTATTCCACATTATTATTTATGTGCCAATATACAAAATTCAAATTCCGCAAGGTACAACAGTGGATTAGCTGAAGCACTTAGCAGCCATTAGGTTTCATTCACTGTTTCTGCAAAGGAAAATATTACTTTTGGAGGGATAAGGAATTGTGGTTTTAAAGAATCTTCTTAACAAAATTTATTTTGGCTTCTTCCAAAGTTAGAATGAGAATCCGTGTTCTGCATTTTTGCCATTTGTGATGTTTTTGATTTAACCTCTTGGCTCAGAACCATATAATGCATCACTATTTCAATTCTGAAATTACATTTCCTACTTGGCTATGGAAAAGTTTTATTTATTTTGAAAAACTGCAGCACCGACAGATATCCTTTAGATTTAGGGGGATTGGTAAGGGTTCCCTCTGTTTAAAATTTGTTCTTGGCATTTATCAGGATAATACTTTGGTGTATATGCATAGATAGATGATAAATGACAGATAGATAGATGAGAGAGAGAGAGAGAGAGAGAGAGAGAGAGAGAGAGAGAGAGAGAGAGAGAGATATTTATACATAGTGACTATGTGAATCCTTCCAACTGAAGTCAATATCTGTCAATCTCTTGTGTCCATGGTCCTGGACATTATAGTACCTAAGAATAAAAGAAACCAGCCCAATCTTTTATGATATCTTTGCTTCATCTGGCTCAGTGTTGTCATTATTGACTGGCAGTGGTTCTTCAATCAGATGCCAAGTACTGAATCTAGAACTTTCTCCATGCAAAGCATGGAGTTCTGCTTTGTCTGGAAAAGCATTGTGATTGTCCTTTCCATCTGCTGTCCATACTTTAAACTACTATCGTTACTGAAAATGGTTGAAAACCATTTTGAATTGTTGAAAAAGTATGTCACTCAGGGAAATAAAAACCTCTTTGTCAAATACAAGTCCTGGTGAAGCATATAAACATTCACTTTCTGTTCTACAGAAGAAGCTGAAACAGTCATTCATTGTTATGTTCTTCACTCTTCTCCAACATCACTTCTCATAGATTCCAGTATCACATAAGACCTGGACAATAGCTATATAAATTCAAGAAAAAGGAATCCATGTTTTTTTCCCTGAAGTATAAGCTCAGTTTATCTTGTGGTAGTGGAACTGCTGACCTCTAGCCCGTGTTTAGAGGATACTTAAATATTATACACCATAACTTGGGAGAGAGGACATTCAAAAATCAAAATATCTTGTGACAACCATTTATGCCAGGTTCCCTTTGTACGCTCGCCTGGGAGTATGTCCCAGTGAAACAAATGGGCCTTCTCTGGGGGGGGGGGTTATAGCATTGTGGTTTGAATGGATGGATTGGTAGGCATCAAAAATTACTATTTGCACAAACAAATAGAGACAGAGACAGCTAGAAACCACACAGAGAACTCATGTCCCATTAAGAACAAAATATAACCAGAGTCAGACAATTCTTTCTATATACTGTATTTCTTAAGAAGACAAGCAAGAAGATCAGGGAACTTCAAGAAGTGTGAAGTCCCATAGTTTAAGCCAAAGTTTCTAGTGGTGTTCCTAAAGGCCGAAGAAATCTCACCATTTTGTAAAAAATCCTTCATTGGTGCTGTTTCCAAAGGCACTGCTCAGCAAAAATGAACCAATCTATTCTTTTAAATGCCTTCAAAATATTACACATTTTCTGGTACAATTGATTCTTCCAAACAATTTCACTTTCTTTTCACAATGTATTACGCTAGTTGTCATATACTGCACATTCCTCCAATTTTTTCTTTTCATATCCTTCTAATTCACAAATGGTAAACTTTATTTCAACCTCAGAAGAGAAAGGTTAAATAAATGCTTCACTGGCTTCAATTACATTTGGCTGAACAAACTACTTGTTCTTATACATATCAATAACTTAATTACAGACTCTGCAGTTGGAAAAGTAATTGGAAATATAATATTTGTATATATGTACATTTCATTGTTACATGATTATCCTTACTTATTCTGAAAGTTCAGCAAGCAGAAAATACAACAAAGTATCTGCTAAACACACCAAATCTTATACTATGAAGAGAACAATCTATGCTATCTAAGCATGTAGTATATATTCTAAAGCAGGAGTCCCCAACTCCCAGGTCGCAACCAACTAGTGGGTCTCCCCCCCTCACCTGGCTGCCAAGCCGGAAAGGTTGGGGACCACTATTCTAAAGCATCCTGTCCCAATTTAGTGCTCCCCAGAAACATAGAAACTACATCTCCCAGAATCCCACACTACTGCTACTGAACTCCCAGCTGACAAGCACAAGTTTGGGGGGTCGCCAGCTGACAGGCGCAGGAGTTTGGTGCTGCGGCTGCCTCTCCTTTGCTGATCTGAGTGCACGAGAAGTCAAACCAGTTGCTACACAATGAGTCCCTGGGGAGGGCGGGGTCTTGCTCTGTGCCTGCACTCTTTACGCCCCTCCTGCAGGGCACATTCGGTAAAGTTCATGCAGCCTGCCGCCAAGCAGCATATTTTCCAGAAATAAGTGAGGTGGGAAGGAGCGGAGGGGGGGGGAAGGTGACGCCACGGGGGGGGAGGAAGGCGACACCGCATACCACCAGCCAGGTGGAAGCGTACCACAAGTGGTACGTGT
>NW_024097724.1:0-46276 GCF_016545835.1 Crotalus tigris
AAAGCTTCTTTCAACATGTAAAGAACAAGAAAAAAGTGAAGGAAACGATTGGCCCATTAGTGGGTGAAAGTGGCAAGAAGGTGACAAGCAACAGGAAGAAAGCAGAACTATTTTACACAAAGGGAAAAAACAGACCAACCTATCAAAAATAGTGCCATAAAAAACAAAATAGAAATACAAGTTAAGATAGGCAAGAAAATGGTAAGTGAACACCTGTCCAGCCTAGATGAGTTCAAATCACCAGGACCAGATGGATTACACCCCAAGGTTCTTAAGGAACTGGCAGATATGATATCAGAACCACTGAACTATATTTTTCAAAGATCCTGGAGCACTGGGGAACTACCAGAGGACTGAAAAAGAGCTGATGTAGTTCCCATCTTCAAAAAAGGGAAAAAAAAGGACCTAGAAATTACAGACCTATCAGCCTGACCTCAATACCTGGGAAGATTCTGGAAAAGATAATCAAACAACGAATCAGCGAACACCTACAGGCAAACAAAGTCATTACTAAAAGCCAACATGGGTTTGTCAAAAACAGATCATGCCAGACAAATCTTATTGCATTCTTTGACCAAGTGATAAAATTAGTGGACCAGAGGCAAGAAAAACCAAATGTACAGGTATAGTATAGGAGGTATCTTGCTCAATAGTAGTAACTGTGAGAGGGATCTCGGAGTCCTAGTGGACAATCATTTAAATATGAGCCAGCAGTGTGCTGCAGCTGCCAAAAAAGCCAGCACATTGCTAGGCTGCATTAACAGAGGGATAGAATCAAAATCACATGAAGTATTAATACCACTTTACAATGCCTTGGTAAGGCCACACTTGGAATACTGCATCCAGTTTTGGTCACCACGATGTAAAAAAGATGTTGATACTCTAGAAAGAGTACAGAGAAGAGCAACAAAGATGATTAGGGGACTGGAGGCTAAAACATATAAGGAACGGTTGCTAGAATTGGGTATGTCTAGTTTAACGAAGAGAAGGACAAGGGGGGACATGATAGCTGTGTTCCAATATCTCAGGGGCTGCCACAAAGAAGAGGGAGTCAAGCTATTTTCCAAAGCGCCTGAAGGCAGGACAAGAAGCAACAGGTGGAAACTAACCAAAGAGGGAAGCAACCTATTGTAGAACTAAGGAGAAACTTCCTGACAGTTAGAACAATTAACCAGTGGAACAACCTGCTTCCAGAAGCGGTGAATGCTCCAACAGTGGAAGTTTTTAAGAAGAAACTGGACAGCCATTTGTCCAAAATCGTATAGGGTTTCCTACCTGAGCAGAGGGTTGGACTAGATGACCTCCAAGGTCCCTTCCAACTTTATTATTATGGATCATCACACAGTCAGCCAGATGTTCAGACTGGATTTGGCATTTTGTCTACCTATCGAGTCCTTACCCAGGACCTGGGATAGGCAGATGTGGATGTTTGATGGTATTACAGATATCATCGCAGAATGGAAGCAGTTCCTAGTAAGGCCACCTTTTGCAATTGACTAATAGCGAATTTGTCAATGCCAATGGTGTTCAAGGAGTGCTCCAGTTGTTTTGGGATTGCACCCAAGGAGCCTATGACTATTGGTACTACCCTTGCTTGCTTTTGCCACAGTCTTTCTATTTCTATTTGTAGGTCTTTGTATTTTGTTATCTTCTCCAGTTCTTTCTCGTCTATTTTGCTGTCTCCAGGCACTGCCACGTCCACTATCCAGACTTTTTTGTCTTTCTTATCGACAATTGTTAAGTCTGGGGTGTTATGTTGCAGGTGCTTGTCTGTTTGAATTCTGAAGTCCCAGAGCAGTTTAATTTTATCATTTTCTATGACTTTCTCTATTTTATTATCCCACCATTTTTTGCTTACAGGCAAATGATATTTTTTGCAGATCTTCCAATGCACCATTGTTGCTACTTTGTCATGCCGCTGCTTGTAGTCAGTCTGTGCAATCTTCTTGCAACAGCTTACCAGGTGGTCCACTGTTTCTTCAGCTTCTTTGCACAGGCAGCATTTACTGTCTGTTGCTGTCTTTTCAATTTTGACTTTATATGCATTTGTCCTTAAGGCTTGGTCTTGTGCAGCCAGAATTAGTCCCTTGGTCTCTTTCTTCAATTTTTCTGCTCTTAGCCATTGCCAGGTCTTGTTATTATCTGCTTTCCCAGCTATTTTTTTAACATATTGGCCATGTAGTGCTTTGTCTTCCCATGCCTCTATTCTGTTCTTCATTTGGTCTTTCTTGTAGGCCAGTTTGGTCTCTCCAGTAGTTAGTAAGCCTTCCTGATATACTAATTTCAGTGCATCTTTATCATTGTTCTTCAGATATTCTTCCAAAGCCATTTTTTCTTCTTCAACCATCTGATGTACTTGTAGCATTCCACGCCCACCTATTTGCCTTGGTAGATAAAGTTTGTCAATGTCACTGCGTATTATTATTATTTGTTTTTTCTAACAGAATGTCATTTTCTGAGGAAAAAAAAATGCAACAGTATTATTATATTCCTCAGCATTTTTTTTTTAAAAGTTTTCTATGTTTTTCCTGATTTTTTTATCTCATGCTTCTTGAATTTTTGTCCCATACTTCTCAGGTACTGTCTTAATGCCCTCTGGTGGCCAAAATAGGCCATTTTGTGTTTATTGCTCTTTTGAACTCTATAGTTATTTTATTGCCTTTGCTTCAGCGATTAGATAGTGAACTTAGAACATTATTCAAATATTTAAGAGCTGCTATCATCAACGAAGAAACCTAGTTAAATAATTTGTTGGTAGGAAGCCCATAATTTCTGCTCTCTTGATAGGAAGGGTTGTTAATATTTCAGCAAGTAAAGATTGTATAAAGTATGACCTTACAAATGAGAGCATGCAGCAACTTGCCAATGGTATGGAAGGGCAGAGAGAGGGATGAACCTACTGCAGGTAACTGCAAATAATATTTTTGCATGCACATATTTATACACATTGCACTGTATGCTTGATTGGTCAAATTTGCCTTTGTCTTCTCCATTAACGCTCTTGCACACATGCATGTATACAAATAAAAGGACTGAGCGCTAAGAGAGAATCCCAGACTTATAGCACCCTATCAGAACACGAGGAAAACCCTTCCCACTGGCCATACACATATTTCTCCACTTCTCTATTCTTCTCCTTACCTCTCTCCCTGTTCTAGCAGATTGGGGGTGCTGTGAAAAATAAGCCAGGTTGGCAGGTGGGCTCAAGTCACAGCTGTCAACAGTCACCTCTCAGGAGTTGGAAATTAACTGAACATGCTCAGTGCTAACTCAGTCCACCTAACACTTCAGGAAGAAGAAAGTTAATGCATCATAGGTGGAATCAGTTTCTATTATCACTGCGTTTCTGCAGGGATAAAGTTCCTTGTCCTAGCCTGATTTTTTTCATCTGCACTTTTGGTCCTTTAGATTCAGCCCTTACCATCATCAGACCTGCTAGTGGAATATGGAAAAGTATACTTGTAAACTGAGAAGATTTTTTGGGAGGGAAGGTTTATAGCCCACATCTTCTGAATACAATAATCTATAGAGAGGCTGCAGTTGGCTTTCATATCCAAATAAAGCCTATCACTGAACAGTTCTAGGGAACTAGGAAATTAGATGAGCTGGCCTCAAACCTTAGGAGGTTTCCAGATCTACAAGGGTCTTCTCATCCCTCTGGAGTAGCTACGCAAAGACTGCACACATCTGAAGGAGCAACAAATGTCAGCCAACAGATGGAAGCTCCTTTAATTCTTTGCTGCCATCTGGTGGTCGAAAAATCAATTGCCTGATTCACAGTTTAGAGAGGAGCAGAAACAATGTTTTAGGAAAGGGATGAGAAAAAAAATGCAGGTCATTCTAATTGGAAGAGGCTTTTCACATGGGGGATGA
The DNA here is from genome assembly GCF_016545835.1 of Crotalus tigris. Classification (NCBI taxonomy): domain Eukaryota; kingdom Metazoa; phylum Chordata; class Lepidosauria; order Squamata; family Viperidae; genus Crotalus; species Crotalus tigris. Next base: position 3,874 of record NW_024097724.1, read on the forward strand.
TGTTGGGTGGGGCTGGAATTCTAGCCAAGGGTATGTAAGTTAAGGCTGCCTGGAGTGCAGCATAATCACAATGGCAGTACAGATAGTCCTTGATTTACAACTGGTCGCTTAACAATTGCTTGAAGTTATCTTAAATACCTCTACCCCCAAAAGGTACTTATGATCCAATTCTGAAGTTCTGACAGCCATCACCCACCACAGTCACTACAGCATTTTGGACTCTCAGCCACTGGCCAGCATTTATAGCTATTTGCAGCATCCCACTGTTACTTGATGCAATTTATTTTAGTGTTTGGAAACTGCTGTTTACTTCTGGTTTCTAGGAAAAAAAGTGCTCAGAGTAATCAATGGGTTCGCTTAATCCTGCCACATTTGCTTAACAACCACTGCAAAAAAATAATAATCATAAAATTGGGCCCAATCACGTGATGACCCACTTTATACTATCGCAGTGGTTCTCAACCTTTTTAATGCCATGACCCCTCAACCGGTCGTAAGTTGAGGACTACTCAACCGGTCGTAAGTTGAGGACTACTCAACTGGTGCAGCACCGTTTGCAGAATGGGACTTTTGGCGGGCTCAGCAGGGCAGAGACAGCCTGGACAATTCCTATTGGCTTTTGAAAGCCAATAGAATTAGACTCTATTCAAGAGAGTCTATTCTATTGGCTTTCAAAAGCCAATAGAATAAAGGGAGTAGCACAGCTAAGGAAAAGGGGGAAAAATGGCGGACTGTGTTGTTTGGCGACCCCTGTGAAATGGTCGTTCGACCCCAAATGGGGTCCCGACCGACAGGTTGAGAACCACTGAACTATCGTAATTGCCAGGCTCAATTATAGTTCTAAGCTGAGAACTAGCTGTTTGTATGTGGTATAAGGAGCAAAAAGGTTTAGGGCAGCATGATTTCCTGTTGGGTCCAGGATGGGAACACAGTAGTGCAGCTGTATGGATGAAGCCTCAGTTCCAGGAGCTAACAGGCAACACACACACACACACACACACACACACACACACATTTTGGTTTGGATACTATCCAACTTCTGATTTTTATATTATTATTTTGTCATCTATAATTCACCATCTCCATTGATAATGTTTTATCCTGAATTTATTGGTTCATTGAATTCAAATAGAGTCCTTGTTGCTCTCTTTGTAAGTCCATAGTCAAAGAACCTACAAAAAAAGTTTGGACATCTCACAGAGGAAGCAAATATTATATTGACTCCCTGCTACTGTTCCTCCATAAAATCAAAGTCCTAAAAATTGAAGAAGATAAAATTATTGTTCCAGTGGCACAGCACACTTTATGTCTATAGATCTAGAGCAGGGGTAGGCAACCTTGGCTCTTTTATGATTCGTGGACTTCAACTCCCAGAATTCCTGAGCCAGCCAGGCTGAGGGGAAAGGGAGGTTTCCAAACTGAGCCATGCTGGCTCAGGAATTCTGGGAGTTGAAGTCCACAAGTCATAAAAGCGCCAAGGTTGCCTACCCCTGACCTTGAGCAAGTGAAATAATTCATGGCAGCAGTACTATACACCAATCCAAGCAAATACACTAAGATCATGGACCTCATCATTCTTTTCCTCACCATCTGCTTTTAGTTTGACATACAATATACCAACAAATCATGGGAAACACCAGTAAGATCACCACTCTCAGGATGCATAGCAGAGATTATAATGCAGCATCTAAAAACCATAGCTGTATCTCAAGCATACAACCAAAAGAATGGATCTGGTATATAGATGACATTTTTGTCATAATAAAAACGACAACAACTGCAAGAGACATATGAAACAATCAACATTTTCAAAGGAATCAAATTCATAAGAGAAAAAGAAAACAACACATTGCCCTTCCTGGATATCCTCATAAGCAGAAGAAATGACAGCAAATTAGAATCCCAAGTATATCGGGGGGGGGGGGAAACAACCCACACTAATCAAATGCTCCATTACCAAAGTAACAACTCAACTTCCCACAAGGGAGCTGTGTAAAAACATTATTCAGAAGAGCACAAATGCACTGGAACAATTTAAAACACTAGAAAAAGGAAACAGGCCACCAGTACAAGATGTTCTAACAAAATGGATACCCATGCAACTTTATCAAAAAGTGCCTAATGCTCAACCCACTACAGTAGAGGTCCATAACCTTTTGGGCATCAGAGACCAGTTCCGTGGAGAAAAGTTTTTCACTGACTGGAGAGTGTGTGGTTTTGTGTGCTGCCTACATCCCATGGATGGGGCTTTGCTTGTTTGTGCAGACCTTTGTACATGCTGGCATGCTGTGGCCCGGGGACCCCTGCACTACAGCACAGCCAACACAAGCTATGAAAAGGATAGCACATCTCAGAAACAACCAACAGACTATTACAACCACATGGCATCATCATAGCACCAAACCAATTAAAGAAGGAAAAAAGAGGCCTCATTTACAATATACCAGTGGTGGCGAACCTATGGCACGCGTGCCAGAGGTGGAACTCAGAGCCCTCTCTGTGGGCACACATGCCGTCACCCTAGCCCCGCCGCCCCCTGCGGCCCCCTCCTCACCAACAGCCCCCCGCAGGAGAGTTGCCTCCCGGGTACGGCCCATGCAGAGCAGTGCAGCCAAGGTCATCACAGCCAGGCAGCAGGGACAAGACTCCATCCTTGCACCCCATCATGCGCAGATGCTGCAGGGCGCAGGTGGAGGGCGTGGCCACCATGGCGCTGCTGGGCCGCCGGGGCAATCTGCTGTGGCGGGCTGTGGAGGCAGTGGGTGGCCCTGCGGGCAGGGTGGGGGCGGTTTTTTGGCACTCGGTCTCTAAAAGGTTCGCCATTACTGCAATATACAGTATAAAAAGTGCAACAACAACTATGTAAGGCAGACAGGCAGAAGACTAGCAGAATGGATCTATAAATATGAACTAGTAATCAGAAGCTATGATGAAAACTTCTTAATTTTGCAGTGCACTGGGAAACTGAGCATTCTAAACAACGCTAAATCTAAAAACACTAGGGAATTCCTGGAAGCTTGACACTCAGACAAATCAGCCATCAATAGACACATAGAGGCAAATCACATTTATGCACTATTCTAAAGAGATAATAACAAAGCTAAGAAGGAAACAAAAAAAAACAAAACACATCTTTTTTCAGCAACCAACACCCAGATAAGCAGGGATTAACACCAAACAAACAATCAAACAGAAAACAATACCTAATAAAGGAATTACCAAGGAGAAAATCACACTAGTCTCTTCTATTCGTATTCCATTCAAATAACTTCAAATACATTTTATTCATTGGCAAGAGGATACAGGACTGTCTTTTTCAATGTATCAAGCGTACAGTGCCCAACCATCTTAAAGCAGCTTCCTAGAAGTGCCAAAAGGAAAGACAGAGAAGGGGAAACTGATCCTCCAAATGTTGCTGAACCACAGCTCCCAGCGCATCTGGGAATAAATGTAGAGGGCGACCAGGCTGAGCCTGAGGGAGGGGTCAAATGGGTCATCAGCCTAGAGTCCCTTCATGCCCACAAGAGATCTAAGTCCAGCCCACCTTGAATTCCATTGATACTTATCTACTGCCAATTGGCTTTAACTGTCAGATTATTGCAGACAGCTTAAGCTTGCAATAAACCTATATATTCATTTGAACGGCTTGGACTCCTGATTTCCTGCACTTGACAATATAATTTAGCAACATGTGGAGGGCCGCAGGTTTCCCATTTCTTGGGAATCCTTCAGACCATGCCATGACAATCGGAATATCTATTGTTATATGCACCATGTAGCACCTGGTGCGCTTATACCATCTGCTTCCTTTCTTCTTCCTATCGCCTCCGATGGTAAGTGCAAATGGGTAGGCTCCCTATCCTCTTCTCTTTCATCCAGAATAAGAGACCCAGCACATTTTTATTTTTTTTTTGCCGTCCCAGGGACCCTGCTATTCTTAAAGCAAGAAGCAGCCTGCCTGCAGCTCTCCACCTTCCTCCTTTGCCTTTGTTCTGATCTCCATTGCCACCACTTGCAGCACCCCTGGGCCCTGCTGAGGCATTAAAGGGAACACCTCCAGGGCACCTTAACGGTGCTTTTCCTCGCAAAGATTGCATTAAGACAAATACGCTTCAGGAGGCGGAGGAAGCACCGTCTGGAACCTTTAAGTAATTGAAGTTGGGGAAAGTCTTCAGAGGCTAGGGAGGGCACTGCTGTAATGAGAACACTCCATCATAGGCAGGCTGGCAGCCTGACACAGAATTCGTCTCCTGGCAGCCAGGGAGAATTACTGCTTCTGCTTGTTTCCAGCAGCTGGGTGAGGCGCTAGCTTAGGAGAGAGGCGAGGAAGACCGCACTGAGAGAGAGATTCAGCACCCTTCTCCCCTGGCTAACCACTGCTCCGAGATTACTCTTCCAGTTAATATCTGCGTATGTCCGTGTGCGCTCTCTCTTGAGGATTCAAGTTAAGCCTGTTATTGAGCGTTATTGAGCCTGTCAATCCTTAGCTCATCCTTCTCGAGGCTTAAGGAGAACTATTCGAAAGAAACAGTTGAAATGAAATTCAATGAAATCCCAGAAGGCTGCATTTTGATACATACCTCTGTGGGACCATGGACTGCAGCCTGCTAGGATCTAGTGGCTGGAGGGTGAACCCAGAATCTGGTGATAAAATGCTTGGTTTTAGCTTTGCTGTGCACCAGCTTCATTTCCCGGCAGGTCCCTCAACATCAAACCAACCCATCGCACATGATGTGTCCTCCACTCTGCCCCCAACCTTCTCTTGTCCAGATCTAGCCCACACAGAACAAGGACTCTTTTGGGATCCTTTCTTGATACCTCCGGTTCCACCTACCAGAATCGTTGATAGGATCACTCTATCCTAAAATCCTTGTTTATGATGTTCTCTTGGAGTAAATAGCTGCCTCGAAATCCACCTGTACTCCTTCATTGCCTGGATGTCTATTATTTGGATCTTCCCACTCCTGGGCTTCATTGTCCCTCTTTTTTGTGACTGTGGCTCTTTGTTGAGAGGGAGCCTGACATTGCAGTTGTCCTTCCACAAGAGCAAGGCTTAAGGGTCACTGTAAAAGACCTGCCAGAGATATTCAGCTAGGCACATCTGCTTGTTTTAATGAGCAAAGGCAGGGCCACAGAAGCTGTCAATTTTCTTTGGGCATCTCTCACAATAACTGGTGCTGCCCTCAGCAGGTCAAGGGTTAAAAAAAACAAACAAAACAAAACAAAAAAGCAAACCAAACTTCTTAGCTTGTTCTTCTCTCCTTCTGTGGCTCTAACCCCTCTTCTAAATGACGTTGTTAAGTCCCTGTGGCAGAGAACTCATTTTCTTGTTTAGATTAGATGTTCATGCTCAAAGACAACACAGAGTACTATCTACACACTCTTTATACTGACAAATATTTTGATAAGTTGCAGGTGAGAGAACGCACACACGTATGCGTAGTAGAGGGACCTGGATGATTAGGAGTCAACTGGGGAGTACTCCTGAAAACACCGACAAATCCTACATGCTCCTCAAGCAGTGATAGTTGAGCTCATTCTCCACCCACCTCAACTGCTGTACTGGACTGTTGCAGAAAAGACTTGAGGTTTTCCCTTATAATTTCAACAGTGTGTGTGGGGTGATTGTGTGTGTATGTTGGGAGGGGGGGAGCTAATGAGAGTCTAAACCAGGGGTAGTCAACCTTGGCTCTTTTATGACTCGTGGACTTCAACTCCCAGAATTCCTGAGCCAGCTAAACTTTCTCATGTATGAAGCCCAAGGGCCTCTTCTTACTAGTTTTTTTAAACTCCCTGTTCTTTCCCTTTTTTAAAATCTTGTATGCCACTCTAGTTGCCGGCTTCGGCAGCAAGCACTCCAGCAGAGGTGATGCTTTGGCCGTATGGACAAAGAAGCAGGGTAGTCTCTCGTTCCTGTCTTTGATGTTTGATCTCAGGTATGCCTGCAGCACCCCCACTTAAAAGACTCCAGTGGCCTTTGGGAAGCCCAGTAGCAATATCTCTGTCGCCAGAGAACTGCTTTTGCCGCAGCGGCTCAGGAAATGGGATTTAAAAGGAAGTGAGAAAAAGAACAGAAGATTGGGTGGGCAGGGTGGAGAAAGTCAAGGACTCTTCCTGAACTTGGATTATAATCTGAGCTGAAGCTGCTTTGGGGATTCCAGATGTTCACGTCTTGCTTTTATCCAAACATCACACAACCGTGTTCTGTCAGCATATTTATCTATTTACGACCCTGCCCTTGAAAATGTAAGAAGTACTAAAAATATCAGTTAATTTGTTATTCTGATTGAAACATCTTATCTCTTATCTTTTGCAACCTGCAGCTGCTCTCTTTTTAATTTCTGGGCCAGCACAAGAAGGCCATTTTGAATAGCAAATTGTTCTTTATGCGGTGGGTGCTACCTATTAGGGATCACCTGTTTCAAGAGAGCCATTTTAAGCAGGGAGTAGACAAGGCTGTGATCAACAGCTTGGAACAATATTTCTTTCCTGCATATTGGAGGCATTTGCATTGACCTTTTTCAAAAGAATAGTAGTTGACTCATGTGTTAGCCTAAGCAGTAAATTCACTTCAATTTTGTTTGCACAAGTATTAAAGAGGCAACTTATAAAGCAAGTTCTGTTCCTTTCTATTTAACTGCTGCATTGAGGTGTTTTGCACTAATTGAAAGACTTATCTCAGGAAAAAATATCTCACTTATATGGGGAAAGAAAATAGAGAAAATTGAACATGACAATTTCAGCTTTAACCGCTATTCCTTAAGTCAAACATTGAACACTACAGTGTTAATAGTCTATCAGCAGTGAACTTGTAAATACAGTGTTAATGGTATATCAGCAATGAAACTGTAAATGCAATCCAGCACCTACTGCCCACTGGGAGATATTTTAAACGCAGCCCACAAGGCACTCAGTGCAAATGTAAAAACTCCAAGTCATCCAGTCCAGAAAGTCAGGAATGAAATATTATCTGACATCCCGGGTCATACAAAACCCAATGAATTTTGTGTGACCATGAAACAAAGATTGTTGGGGAGGACAAAGCACTAGCAAAAACCAAAGTGAAAGGAACAGTCCATGAAAATTATGTATTTTGAAGGCCAACATGATTTAGGTTTAATCCTTCTTTAACCCTCCCTGCAGTGGAGCAGTTTTTTTCAAAATAAGAACCCCCAAAGAAGGATGTAGTCTGAAACGTGCTGCCGTTGCATAGTAAAATATCTCTTTCATAGAGTAGTTTGGCTTCTCTCCTCTTCTGTGGATGAAGACAAAAAAAAAAAAAAAACCTAGGATGGTGCCTAGCTTATGGGTTAAGCGTTTAGGGCAGTGGTTCTCAACCTTTTTAATGCCGTGACCCCCCCCAACCGGTCGTAAGTCAAAGACTACTCAACCGGTTGTAAGTCGAGGACTACTCAACTGGTGCAGCACCGTTTGCAGAATGGGACTTTTGGCAGGCTCAGCAGGGCAGAGACAGCCTACGCACGCCAGCAACCCTCCCTGCGCCCGCTGGCCTCCCACCTCCCACCCCTGGCCCTCTTTTACTTACATTTTTAGTAGTTGCTCAGCAGGGAGGGGTGGAAACTTCCGGACAGCTTGCCTTCGCTGCAGACAACTTGCAGCACCGTTTGCAGAATGGGACTTTTGGCGGGCTCAGCAGGGCAGAGACAGCCTGGACAATTCCTATTGGCTTTGAAAAGCCAATAGAATTAGACTCTATTCAAGAGAGTCTATTCTATTGGCTTTCAAAAGCCAATAGAATAAAAGGGAGTAGCACAGCTAAGGAAAAGGGGAAAAAAATGGTGGACTGCATTGTTTGGCGACCCCCGTGAAATGGTCGTTTGACCCCAAATGGGGTCCCGACCCACAGGTTGAGAACCACTGGTTTAGGGCGACAAAGCTTAACCTAGCTTAGCGTTATGGTGTTAATTGAAAAGTCAACAGTGGGCAAATTGCAAGAACATTGGTCTGTTTCTACCTAACTCTTTAATGTACAGGGCTTCAGGTCCTTCAATGGAGGAAGGGACCAAAAACTCCCACTCGTAACTTCCATTCTCAACTTTTTCTCATCCATCTTCTGTCAGACCAGGGGTGGCGATTCATTTTCCCAAGGAATCCACATGAGAAACCCCATATGCAGGTTCAAAAAAGTGCTTTCTCTCCTCTCCTTCCTGAGACCACCAGTTGACTGAAGGAGATACAGCAACTGCACAGAACTGTACCCAACTCAGCTTGTTTTTCTATCTTCAGCAGCACGCTTATTTACATTTGAGCTGTAATTTCCAATTGACCTCGCATAGGTTGGACAGGGACAGCCAAAAAGGGCTGGATGTGGGGTCTGTAAAATGCTCAGATCTATGCTAGAAATATTAATTCCAATGTACTTCAGTACACGGAGTCGAAGTTAATAAAATAATACAGTTTTGGGTTCTTGAATAAAAGCTCACAGTAAATTTCATGTTTTTTCAGTTTCACTGGAAGACAGTAAGAATATTACCCAAAGATCAGCTGGTTGTAGAGTGCCCTTCAATCAATCAACTTTTCCTTTCAGATGGCTATTTTTATCCTCATTCAGGTAAAGCAGGGCCATTATTTTGGGGGAAAAGAGAGAAAAGTTAAAAATAAATGCAGAGGAAGGAGCCAACATTTTGAGGTCATCTGCAGAAGGAGCCAAAATATGCAACAGGATGCCTGATTCAGCAGGCATGCCGATGGCTCACGTGCCAGTCAAGAGCCTAAAAGTGGGAGGAGACGGGGAAAATCCCTTTGCAATCTTTTCTTCTCTCTGGCTCTGATTTCATTAACAAATGGAAATGAAAGGAATTCAAGAGGCAAGTTCGGCCTGGCCTGGGAGATGCAGAGAGGGAAAATTGGTTGTGTGTTATGTATGTTTGTATGCATGTATGCATTAAATCTATAAACCATGCAGCTTGAACAAATTTTGATAGTCAGGTTGGTAGATAGAACAATCCAGTCCAATCCAATCCAATCCAAAGAGGTAACATGGAGATTGATGTACCAGATGCATGAACAAAATCCCTGTGATGGCACACACTTCCTAATTTTCTGCCTAGGGAAAGAGGTGCAAATCTTCAAGGCCACTAAAAGCATGGTTCAGGCAATTTGATTCTCTAGGGCAGCGGTCCCCAACTCCTGGTTTGCGGCCTGGTGCCGAGCCTTAGGCCATTTGGAACCAGGCTGCAGAACTGGTGGGTGACTGTGTGCATGTGAAAGTGGCGTGTGCACACACAAGCACAACTCCACACACACACATACCCTGCAGCTGCCACCATCTCTGCTCGTCTGCCGGGCTGGAAAAGTTGGAGATCACTGCTCCAGGGAGGTCCTGTTCCAGAGGGCAGATCTCCTGGATAGCATCACATGACCTTTGATTATATTCGTCTTCTCACCTTCCTCATAAAGGTAGGTCCCAGCCTTGTTCCCTTGCCTTCCCCCCCCCCATCCCCAACTGTTGGGGGTGCAGGATAAACATACGCAAGCCATTTTCCTGAGAAGGCTGAACTCAGAGAAAGGATGCATTTCTGACTTTCTACAAGCTTGACACTATTAATAAGGGCAGCTGGTTTCCCTCATGCCTCTTCTCAGGAGCCTCTATTGATTCGGATGTGAGCAAACAGCTAGCTGGAAACATTAGAAGCCGGATCCTGTGACGCATATTTAACAAGGCAAAGTTACGAGTCAGCTGTGATGCCTACAGCTTGGGTCCTAACCCTGGAAAACTCACCAACCAGCTGGGTGGCTTCAGAACTGGCAAACCGACAGGTATGTGGGGATAATATTTAAATAGTTATTGATGGGGTTCAACTTTTGTTAGAAGACACTCTTTTGTTTAAGTACAGAGTGAGAAATGTCTGTTTTCAAAGTGCTGCCAAAATACATTTCCCAATAGCTTCAACCAGCATGGCCAACCCAGAAGAATGCTAGGAGTTGTCGTCAGTCAGTTGAAAATCCCCCCGTCCCTCAGAGTTGTGCTAGCATTTTAGCAAGAGAGCACTGTGAACACGAGGAGCCATCTTCTTACGTTTATGGCTTCACATGAGCCAAGAATAAAAATGAAGACCTGAGCTTAAGTCTGGATAAGTACTGTTCCAAGAGCCAATATCTCTTTGATTAAAAAGAGAGAGAGAGAGACTTTAACCCAGCCTGTATCCATCCATCCATCCACCTACCTACCTACCTACCTACCTACCTACCTACCTACCTACCTACCTACCTACCTACCTACCTACCTACCTCCTTTATCCTGCCTTAGCATCACATGAAACCTAAGTGACAAACACCAAAAACATTCAGGGTCTCTAAACACTAAACTACAAAATCCTGCATGATGAATTTCAAAAGAGGAGCAGGAGTGACAAAACAGAGGAATCCAACACATGGAAAAGACTCAGCAGAATAATAAATAAAGGCATTCTCTGCCAGCTCTGATTGACTGCCCTGATTTGTGGGGGGGGGGGGACGGACATAGCATGCAGTTGTGCTGATGCCAGGAATTGTTATCAAGTCAGGAAGGAGCAGAAGGGCAGAACATTCATCAATCTTCTCTCTTACTCCCTGGATATTAAAACCTATCCCAAAGGGCCACAAAGTAAGTGAGCGTAATTTTCAGTTTTACAAACTTCCCGCTTTTGAATGTCTTTCTGGGAGCATCCACTAGGTGGCATTATCTCCCTGTCCCCAGCCAGGTATCTGGCTCAAGTACTGTACCAAATTTTCCCACTTTTGTGCTCAAGGCCTATAGCCATACATAGATCAAGCATACAGGCACTTGCACAAATACATGACCAAAGGCAAATTAACATATGCATATATCTTACATACAAAGAGGGAAAAACTGACATACTTCCTTCTCAGTTTTTTTTCTCCTCATCCTTAATTAAATTAAATGTAGGCATATACGCACGCAAATACTCTGTCCACAGACATGCAGGTGGCTCCTTTGTTCATGCTAAGTGTTTAAAAAGTAAACAAAATAGAATTGTATTCAGTTTTGAATATTAATGAAACATGGAGAAGGGCTGCAGGACTTGGGTTTGGCTAGTCTAAAGAAAAGAAGAAATAGGGATGACATGATAGCAGTATTCCAGTATTTGAGGGGCTGCCACAAAGAAGAGGGGGGTCAAACTATTCTTCAAAGCACTAGAGGGCAGGGCAATAAACAATGGTTGGAAACTGACCGAAGAGTCAACCTGGCATTAAGGAGAAACTTCTTAACAGTGAGGACAATTAACCAGTGGAACAGCTTGCCTTCAGAAATCGTGGGCGCTCCATCTCTGGAGATTTTTAAGAAGAGACTGGACAGTCACTTGTCTGAGATGATATAGGTTCTCCTGCTTGAGCAGGAGGCTGGACTAGAAGACCTCCAAGGTCCCTTCCAGCTCTATTCTATTCTAAATGGATAAATAAACGGACAAGATCAAGACTGCCTCTATTTTTGCTAGGGGTAAATGTTACTAGGAAATATCCTGAGGTATAAAGACGGTTCAAATCCTATGTTACACTACAATGGGATCTGATTGGTTCTGACTTAGGCATATGCAAATCTATGTCTATATATATCTGTGTTTGTGTGTGGGGGTGTCTGTCTGTCTGTCTGTCTGTGTCTGTGTGTGTGCAGACCTTAACTTATGACTACAACTGAGCCCTAAATTTCTGTTGCTAAGTGAGCCAGCCAAGTAAATTTTGCCCCACTTTATGACTTTTCTTGCTGCAGTTATTAAGTGAATCACCGCAACTGTTAATAACCTGGTTGTTAAGTGAATCTGGCTTCCCCATTGACTTTGCTTGTCAGAAGGTAGCAAAAGATGAACCCATGTCCCCAGGACACTGCAACTGTCATAAATATGAACCAGTTGCCAAGCACCTTTCAACGGTCGTAAGTGTGAAAAACTGTCATAAGTCACTTTTTTCGTTCAGTGTTGTTGCAACTTAGAGTGGTCACTAAACGAATGGTTGTAAGTCAAGGACCACTTGTATATGTACTCATACCACTGTGCAAAATTATTGTTTGAGGCAAGGTCACTTCATAGATATGTCCATGTAGTTTTTATGTCTAAAATACTTTTGTTTTTCCCCTTCCTAATCCTGGAATCTCCTGGTGGCCTGCTTTTCAAAAACTGATTAGGACCACTGCCCTTGCTTTCAGATCAGCCAAGGTCAATTAGGTATTCAGTGGGCACATAAACTTAGCCTCCATGAAACCGTGATTTATAGTTTAGCCTACCATCTGATCCCAGCTAATAGTGGCTGATTCAGAAAACCAGGGTTAAACAAACAATAGTGATGTATTAATCCAAACATTTCCTTTGTGGTGATTGGCAAGGCCCATTTGATTCATAACCAGCTGGGTGGGAATTCACAACCTGTTCAAACTTCCTCATGGTAAGAGCTGTTCAAATGTGGAACAGGCTGCCTCAGTGGGAGGCAGGCTCTCTTTCAGTTTAGGTATTTATAAACAAAGACTAGGGAAACATCTGTCAGAGACACGGTAGCTGCAACCTGCTTCAAAGATTCTGGAGAGGTGATACTTCTGGGTCTGGATGACCTTTTGAGGCCTCTTAGACTTTTACTGCCCTGTAGAATCCTTTGTAATAGTTTAGATTTTGACTGATAGGGAGGTCCTGATGAAATGAATCTTTAGGGGCAAGGACCAAGTTTGAAATCTTTTGCTGTTGAGAAACAGCCTTTTGTTGCATACTATTGCCAATTGTTTATAATGCCTTTGTATTTGATATCCATGTATAGGAATCTAAAAGGCTCGTTGTATTTCCCAGCTATTTAATCTTAATCATTGTTCCTACATTATAGCTGAGACCGTGAAACATAGAAAAGAAAATGTGATCTAATGCTGCAGGATGAATCCATAACACTGTTTGAACTAAATTTCTACATCAACGACTTCAATGGATAGTTAGGAAAAACAATTGCGACCAATCTGCCTTCTGTTGAGGATCTGTATACTGCATGAACCAGAAAAAAGGCTGAGAAAATATCTACAGACCCCCTCACATCCTGGACATAATCTATTTCAACTTCTCCCCTCTGGATGCTGCTATAGGACACTGCATGCCAAAACAACTCGACATAAAGGTAGTTCCCCCCCCCCGCTATAACTCTGCTGAACACCTAATTCCCACAGCATTGTCTTATGGCTAAAGATATTTATCCATGTAGTAGGGTTGTACTGCTATTATCCTTCTCACCATCTCATCTTCTCGTTTCTCATCCTTTCATCTTTCCTACTATCTTCTCCTATTGGTATCTTATGAGTAAACACGTTGTTTGTATTTTATGATTCACGATGGTAACTATGATTCATGGTCTAGGACCTATCACTTGCTGTTTGTATGTACAATGAGAGCTTATGCACTGGAGACAAATTCTACGTACGTCCAATCACACTTGGCCAATAAAGAATCCTATTCTAAATTCTACTCTTCCTAATTCCAGTGAGGCTCTTGAATGCTAAGCCATACTGAACCTGTCCAGATGGCAGCTTCCAGAATCTCCAAACAGGAAACATTTTTATTTATTTAATTAAAACATTTATATAGCTGCAAACAACTGGGCAGCATCCGATAGAAAATTAAAAGACATATGAAATTGTTTTAAAAACTATATGCTCAACCACTTAAAACATAAAATATTAAAAACAACAAAACCCTGGTGCCAATCAGTGCCAATGGGCCATCATCTCATCTTCTCCCATGTTAACGCGGGTTAATAGGCAAATAAACTGACTCAATTTAATAAAGTTTCCTGCTCAGCAGTATAAAATAATTCTTTTATTTTCTTCCACACTTCCAATTTATTTCCCTGTGGTTTCTGCAGGTAGAAGTTCCAGGAGATTATGTATCACATTTATAAATGCTTCCTCTTTTTATCTGAGGACTTTTTTTAAAAAAAAATGTGACAATAAATACCATTCACATGTAATCTCCAGGACATCTTTTTTGAGCCATGGAAACTCCCCCCCCCTTTTTTCTGTTCAGGTAAAAGGTATAATTTTATTGACTATATTTGCTAACCACACATGTACCAAATCAGGGCTACAAAATTCACACTACAAAATATAGCCAATCTGGTTATTATCTAGATTTCTTCAGGGTTAATATGGTGCTGAATATCTACTTAACTGCAACATAATCCACTTTGTTTCCAGTGTATAACCCTGTATGTATTGTTCAGGTAAACTTACAATTGCAATTGGGGCTAGGATTGCCATTGCTAAGCACTGTAGTCATAAAGTCAAATAGCACACGACTTCTATTTCTTAGCAACAGCAATCTATGGAGTCCCGGTTGTTGCTGTAAACCCAAGAAACATGGGTGGTTCATTAAGCGGGAAGACCAGGCAAGGAATGTGGGTTGCCACAAGAGGACAGGGATGGCCTTGGGAAGCCTGACAATAGCAATAACAATAGGACTTAGACTTATATATTGCTTCACAGTGCTTTACAGCCCTCTCTAAGCGGTTTACAGAGTCAGCCTATGGCCCCCAACAATCTGGGTCCTCATTTTACCAACCTCGGAAGGATGGGAGGCTGAGTCCACCTTGAGCCTGTCGGGATTGAACTCCTGGCTGTGGGCAGAGTCACAATACAGCATTCTAAGCATTACGCCATCACGGCTCTTCCTGGCCGTGGCCACTGGCACAAGCCACATGCAAGAAAAGTGGGCACAGGATGCATGGATGCGCTTGTGTGCATCTCAGATCACAGGGAGATCTGGAAAAAAGAAGGCAGGATGTGTGCAAACACAACAAGGGCAAGGGAAAGAAAGTGTGAGTGCATGTGTGTGTGTGAGAGAGTGAGTGCAGGGAGGTTGGAGAAGGAGAAAGATAGTGGAAACAGTCCTAAGAGCAAATGCAGATAGGCCAGGAAAGGAGAGCACTGGTGGGTGCATATTTGTGCATGAGTGCAGAAAGGCCAGGGAACAGGTGGTACAGTGATTAGAATGCAGTACTGCAGTTACTTCTGCTGATTGCTGTTGTTCGGCAGTTCGAGTCTCACTGACTCAAGTTTGACTGAGACTTCCATCCTTCCAAGGTGGATAAAATGAGGAGCCAGATTGTTGGGGGTAATATGCTGACTAAGCTTTACTGCTTAGAGAGGGCTGTAAAGCACTGTGAAGCGATATATAAGTCTAAGTGCTGTTGCTATTTGTGGTTGTGAGTGACTGAAGGGGGAAGCACAATGTGGTGCATGTGCCTGAAGAAAGGCTGGAGCAGTGGAGAGTTACCCAAGCAACTTCTCTCTTTCCCAATAGTTTTCCCACTGACACTGCTTGTCAATGGCAGCCATGTGACTGTGGGACGATGGCAATCACTCATTAAATGCCAGCCAATAAGTCTAATAAGAGCGAATAAGTGCCAGCTCATAAGTTTGTTCACTCAGTGCCACTGTAACTTCGAATAATTTCTGACTGAATGGTCATAACTTGAGGATTACCTGTAATTCATTGCTGGAAGCAGAATTTAAATAATTTGATCATGACACTGAATATTTTGTGTATTCTATTCCACGCCTGAGGTAACTAGACTTATTGCAAAGTTATCTTATTTAATAAAGGTCATCTACAATGTGAATTGATAGCTTTCTCCTTAAAGGTTCTCTTCTTTTATTGCTTGCAATTCACTGCCCTTAATGGATGAATGTGAAATAAAATGTGTCAGTATCTGCTTCCCGAGGAGTAGAGATGCTTGGCTTTAAATAACTAGATTCAAAATTTATAATATAGTAATCCTTCATTACTAAAAAGGAAAAAGGTAAGGGGGAAAAAAGCTTACGTTTCATCCCGCTGTCTTAACAGGAAACAATGCAAAGAATAGAATCTTGACCAGGAAGCCTTTAATTAAAAGCATAGTATTTATTTATTTATTTATAAAATCAACAGATAGAACATTGCCTGCATAACTTGCAATGTTTAATTGTATCACCATCATTATTTTAAAACCTGTAAATTGAATTTGAGACAATATATAAAAGGCCGACACAGAAAGCAATAACATAAAATAGAGTTCTCTGGATTGTCTGCAAAAAGTAAATGAATATAGGTAATGCTCAACTTACAACAGTTCATTTAGTGACCATTCAAAGTTACACTGGCATTGAAGAAGGTGACTTATGACTGTTTTTCACACTTACGACTGTTGTAGCATCCCCATGGTCACATGATCAAAATTTGAAGGCTCGGCAATTCTCATATTCATAATGGCTGCAGTGTCCCGGGGTCATGTGATCACCTTTTGCGATCTTCTGACAAGCAAAGTCAATGGGGAAGCCAGATTCACTCAACAACCATTTACTAACTTAATAACGGCAGTGATTCATTTAACAACCTTTTCAAGAAAAGTCGTAAAATGGGGCAAAATTTACTTAACAAAAGTTTCACTTAGCAAGAGAAATGATGGATTCAATTGTGGTCGTAAATCAAGAACTATCTGTATATATTCAGATTCAGGGAAAAAAAAATTAAGATAAAAGCAACCTTTTCTCCCAATCCTAATAAATCCAAAAGTAAAGGAAGTCACAAACCAAGGCAGTCTGGGGTTTTTGCCTGGCCTCTCGCCTTTCCCCTCTTGCCCTTTCTTAACCCTCAGCTTTTCAGACGGGCTGTTTAGAACCACTCGTTTCCCTCTTTCTAATTGCTGTGAGAAGCACCAAGCATGAAGGAAGTTGTTTTCCTTTCCCCCCACAGCTACCAAGAAGCATTTTTTTAAACACGCAGGTCCACTTCCAATTACCGGAAAGAGCAAGCCACATAACCACACCATTTAATTTGATTGGCAATCTTTAGCAGACTAAAAGCAAGAAGAAATGGAATTTGGCACAGGTTGGATAAGCGGGAACTTATAAACAAGACTGCTGCCTTAAGAAACATTAGTGTCTGTTGTGAAAAAAATCAAACGGAGCTTTCATGTTCCCACTAACTGACTTAAAGGAAGCATGATCACCTGGGAGGCTGTTATTTTCCAATGGATTATGGGATTTGATACCCATCCAGAGTTAGGTACTTACAGCGTGGATGAGTTGGTGGGTGGCTATATAAGTGTTCTAAATAAATGAATGCAGTACAACTCTACACCCAAAACTATGATATAGAAGCTGCTCCTGTGTATTTATATACTTCCCATTCATTTTAATCTGTCTCTCTCTCAAAGGTTTCTGTAGCTGGTTTACACATCTGCATTAAGCTGTGATGATGTTTGCTTTTGGTCTCTCAGATGATGTGAACCCATCCATTCTAATTTGTAAACCATGATTTATGTTCAGATGTCCTGTAAAATCACCCATTAGGAGATAAAAAACCCAAAACTGGTTAAACGTGGCTTACAAAGTATGTAAAACTAGCTTCTGCCATGGGAAAAGATCCCCGAGGACATCAATTTATCCTCAAAGAGGGCCTTCTCTAAATGATTCTAGGCAGAGGGGCAGCCATAGATGAATGGGGATATTTGCAAACATCTTGCCAAAAGGCCTCCCTCAAAATTGAATTGGTCAGTGTCTCAATCCAGCTACTTGCAATGTTTATATCTGACCTTTGGGAGCTAGTTTGGGATAGTAATTAAGGCACTAGGCTAGGAACCAGGAGTTTGTAAATTCTAGTCCCACTTTAGGCATGAAACCCTGCTAGGTGACTTTGGGCCAGTCCATTTCTCTCAGCCCACGAAGTCAGGCCCGGGTGACTTAATTCCTGTCACAACCAATGGATCAACACTTGATTGATCTGAAGAAAAAAAAGCGGATTCTGCACTTTTGGGAAAAATGCTAGGAAGAAAAAAAAATGTCATGGAGCATTGGGCAGAACCCATAAAAGAAGTTGTAAGCATTAAATATGCACCTATACAAATAACTGTTAGCATCCACACACACCCAATGGTCAAATGAAAATAGGAGCTCCTGCTTCCTGCTCACCTCTTGAAAGGTTTCTACAACCATGCTGGATTAGGCTAAAACCAGGTTGCGGATTTGTAGCAGTACACGTAGTGAGAAAACTGGCCATTGAGTAAAGCAGGGGTCTCCAAACTTGGCTGCTTTAAGACTTGTGGACTTCAACTCCCAGAATTCCTCAGCCAGCATGGCTGGCTAAGGAATTCTGGGAGCTGAAGTCCACAAGTCTTAAAGCAGCCAAGTTTAAAGACCCCTAGAGTAAAGCCATAATTACAGGTAGTCCTTGAGTTACAATCATTTGTTTAGTGAGTCTTCAAAGTTAACAACAGCATCACAAAAACTGATTTATGGCCGTTTTTCACACTTACAACTGTTGCAGCATCCCCAGTCACATGATCAAAATTTGGGCACTTGGCAACTGGCGTGTAGTTATGACAGTTGCACTGTGGCCTCCATTTTAAACCTTCCCAGCTGCTTCTGATAAGCAAAGTCAATGGGGAAAGCCCAATTTGCTTAATGGCTGCACGATTCATTTAACAACTGCAGTGATTCACTTAAGAGCTGTAGTAAAAAAGATCATAAAATGAGGGACAACTCACTTAACGACTGCCTTGCGTAGTGATGGAAATTCTGGGTTCAATTGTGTTTGTAAGTCGAGGATTATCCTACATAGTTTATCTAGGCAAGGTGTTTTTCTGTATGTGAATACAGCATTATCGATTTTGATTAATATTTACTATTTAATTAATATTTTAACTAACATTAATTAAAATTTAATTCATGTGTTAATTAATACGCTATTAATTTTATTTTGTTGTGTGCACCCAGCTGTTATGTAAGTTAGAAAGGACAATAAAGGCATGGGAGATGGCCAGAAATAGATTGGCAAAAGAGTTAGAATCTGTGATTGTCAGGAAGTTTCAGAAAGGCCAACAGTTTCTAACCAGAAAGCAGAATACAGTATGGTGCCTTCCAGTCATGCTGAACTTACCCAGCCAGACATGTTGAGGAAAGATTTTCCCACTGCAAGAACCGATCAAATGCATAGGTTAGAACTGTCATTCCAACCGTCATTTTCCATGTGTTGGACCAATTCCCAAATTCCCCAGTCACCAAATCCTTGTCTGTACTGTATAGGAATGGTAGTTCCACCCCATCTGATCAATTGGGTAACAGACAGCAAGACCACAAGCTTTAAGACGGCAAGGTTACCTGAACAGTCTAACTTTATCATCACCATCACCTTCCTCCTCTTCTTTGCATCTTCTCTTCCAGGAGCAAACGATGACCCCATAACTCCTGTCTCTTCCCATAGTTTAAGCACTAATCCTCCAGCACCCTTTTTATCAGATGCTGTCACATGGTGGCTTCTTCTTGAGCTGTTCCTGCTGTAGCCTCTGCCTAATGTAAACCAGCCTTTTATCCCCTAGATTAGCTGCTCGCTGTAGGATTAGCTCTTTTTCATTCTAATGCAAACTGACAGATGATTAAAAAGAAGGGTGAATCCACTCTATTTGTTGTCTTCTTTCTAGCCAGGCCAGAGATGGATCCTTTAGGTGGGGGGGAGGGGGGGAGGAAATGGAATTAAGATGAAAAATTTGGTTGCAAACAAGAGGTATTGGTTGAGAAAAAGACAAGGGCTTAGAGTGGAATCTGGAAGGTGGGATAAAGCACAGGTTTTGAATGAAAATATGGAAGAAAAAAATTATTTTGACAACCAGCATCATCATAAATTCCATGCTTTTGTATTCCGAATGAAGAGCACACAGGGCTGGGACTAAAAGTACATGGAGATCTGACTTGAAATTCCAGCAGAAATATTTAACATTTGGTGTGTTAAGCTGTAAAGTCAATCCCCTGTTCCTATGTGTTGTCAACTCCCCCCCCCCACCTCCCAGATCCTCCATGTGTGTTGATCTACGACATGCAGCCTCCCCAGTTAGCATGATTGACATAGTTGCTGTCTAGTGGGCACCTGATGGGGACAGTTGGCATAGGTGTATAATTGCATTGGTCTTATATTACACTGAATGAAATTAGCCAAAAACAAACAAAGTGAACAATCTCTTGGATCTCAAATATCAGAGCAGGTTTTTTTCCCCTCCCTGTCAGAGCACTTGAACCCTATGTGTTCTACGGAAGCTGACCAAATCATTTGACAAACACGCAAAAATTACTTCAAACATTTGGTAATTCTCCTCTGGGAACCTCTTTTATAAGGAAGTAGCAATCACCCCTAGTTTAAGATGGCTTTAAAAGAGGGGCAAAAAAATATGGGATCTGGAATTCAAAGGCAGCTTGGTCAGACCCAGCATGATTCTTTATACAAATATTTGCAGTACTATTTTGGATCAATCTTCACCCAACCTGCCACCCTCCTGATGTGTTGGACTTTAGCTATCCCACTCTTCTACACCAGGTTGGGAAATAAGATTAAATAGTTCAATCCGTCATCTTACAAGAAGTAGACAGACAGACTTCAAATGGGACCAGCTTACCAAGCTGGAGTCTGCTCATTTTAATGAATAGGAGCTTAAATTTCTACCTCCAAGTCTTGCCTTGACATTCTCTACTATAGTATATACTATATTATAATCATATTATTTATATATTTCCCCTACTTTCAAAGACAGAGCAAGTGTATCAAACATCTAATAAAAAGGAATGTGCAGGAAATTACTGCATGGAAAAAGGGAAATGGGACTTGAGAATTTTCAGACTAGCTCATGATTTTTCCTAATGGCTGGAGATGATGTACTTTTTATATGAGAGTCAGTGTGAATACTTTTTAAAGGCATCAGTGCTCTTTTGCATCCTGATTAAGCTTCTTACTCTGCTTTAGGAAGTCCTGGCTTTCATCACTTGATATGATTACCTTGTTATACTCAACTGGCAGGGATGGCTGGAGTTGCAGTCTAACACATCTGACAGTATTAGAAGAGGGAAAGCTGATGTGGACAGGGATCCAAGGATTCCTGGTTCCCAAATTTAATTAATTCATTTTTATGCCACCCATTTGCCCTACAGGTGACTGTAATATATAGAACATATATATTATCTAGCAAATTAAGAAAGAGAAGAAATTCTCCTTAAGTTTACAAATGGTTTCTCAATCTGATAGTCTCAAAGCTAGTCTTAAATTACTTTACACAAATTAACTAGCTCTTAACTTAAACCGGGGGTGGGGTGGGATCGGACATTATGAAGCCTCATATAGCCCATTTTAAGTCAGTTGAGGGAATTTAGGAAGACTAGGGAGATTTAACTTCAAGTTCTTTCTCAAACATAAAGCCTAGTGGCTGGCCTATGGGCCAGTCAGCACTGTCAACCTACTTCATAAAGTTGTTGTAAAGACCAAACATGGATAAGAGCCTTTCTTAAGGATTACTTTGTAGTGATAAGGGTGGCAAACTTTTGTGTCTGCAGAGAACTGGCAGACAATCTTGTTTAAGATTACTTGGTTTCTCCCAGGAAAGAAAGGCCTAAGAAAGTATTTGCAAGGCTACTATGGAGACTGTTCTATGTATCTGATTGATTAAAATAGTTTGGATTCACCTGGAGTTGGGAATCAATCTATCTATCTATCTATCTATCTATCTATCTATCTATCTATCTATCTATCTATCTATCTATCTATCCATCCATCCATTTATTTCAGGCACTGCCTAACTCCACTTGTACAGGTCTTACAGAGTTGAAGTAGGCTATTCTCTTGCTTGGTTATCAGGAAGGAGTTTGAACTTGTTAGTCTTGAAAAAATAAATAGGGTCCTTGGATCTCTGAGTTCAGTCACCTGTGTTTTAGATCCAAGTCCTTCTGGTTGGTCAAGACCTCCTGGGAGATGACATTTGTTTGATCCATGTGTTGGTTAATACTTTTTTTGTGGGAGAGGGTATTTCTGCCTGGTTTGAAAGAGGCTGTCTGTCTTCTCCCCAAGAAGGTATCATTGGATCAAACAGAACTGGACAATTTTTGTCCAGTCTCCAATCTTCCTTTTGTAGGAAAGGTAGTTGGCTTGCAGCTCCAGAGGGCTATGAGGGAAGAAAATTATCTGGACCTGTTTCAACTGGGTTTCAGACATGGTCAGAGCTGAGACAGCATTGATTTTATGCTTGTTGACAATCTATGGTGGGATTGGGATAGGGGCGGTGCATCTATCTTGCCCCTCCTTGATCTCTCAGCAGAGTCTGATACTATTGATGATACAGGATCCTTCTGGACCATCTCAGAGAATTAGGAATAGGAGGCATGATAGTATGATGGTTCCCCTTTCTTAGAGGGCTGATTTCAGGGAGATGTTAAGCCTGTGACCCTTGATTGGCAGGAGCCACAGGGCTCCACCCTCTTCCTCACTCATCTACAATAAACTGTTGGATGAGATAATCCACCCACACGGGATGAGGTATCATCAATACTCCAGTGATACCCAACTATTTATCTCTACCCAGGACAATCAAGAGATGCTGTCATCCCCCTCTCCCAGTATCTGGAGACTGAGGGGGGTCTGGAAGAAGAGGTTTCAGCTCAACTCTAACAAGACTGACTGGCTGTAGGTTTTGTTTGAGGCTTCCCAGGTTGGGAGATTTCCCATTCTAAACCTGGAGTGGAGTTGCACACCCCAGACTGTTTGAAGTTGCCGTTTGCAGGTTGCCTTGGACTTTAATTGAGTTTAAATTTAATTTAATTAATCGAGTTGTTTTCTTCTTTTCTTGTCCTACTTTCTTGTTATCTGTCCAAAGTTATAGTAATAGTATAAGTGGCCTTACAAACTGCAGGCAGGAAGGAAGGGAAGAAGAGAAAGAAGAATATTTAAGCAAATTTTACTGTACACAGTTCTTACTTTTAAAGCTCTCCATAGCTGTCTTATCACTTTATTTCCTGATACAACTTCCATTCTTTGTACTTCAGTATTTGTAGCTCTTCAAAAGTCTTCTCCCTTAAAGGCTTATGTTCAGCCTCTCTTGTGGCCCAAATGACTGGAATCCCTCTTCAAAGATGTGACAATGTTTCTCTCTCTCCCCTGCAGAGAAAGGTTGTGTTCACACATCACACCCAATGTCACAGAATAGCTAATGATATTTTGGTATTGTGCTGTCCAAATGTAGCTGATGTAGGTTAGTTTGTGGTTTCATGTCTCAAAGGAACCCAGAAAACTGGGTTCAGTTCCTTATATTAATATGAATAAGCATGTTACACAAATCCACGCACAAGAGACAAAATGCAAAGCAGAGCATTCTGGAAAACTCATTTTTTGTGTGTCAAGTTAATAAAAAGATTTTAGAATGTATGTTTCTGACCGAATAGCCAGAATTGTCGGGTGGTTTACAATAAAAATAAAATGTGAGTTGAAATATATGCAATAAAATCAAATAAAATTCAAAATAATGACATCATATAATCTAGCCATCAGCAAGATAGTTGCCAGCATCTAGAACAACAAGGATTACTGTACTAGAATATGATTGAAATATGACTTAAAAGCTTCGGAAAATTAAAAGTATTTACCGGATGCCAAAAAGATACTAATGTAGATGCCAGTTAAGCCTCTTTGTGGAGGGATTCCATAAAGGGAGTGCGGCACAGGAAAGTCTGTTTCCCTTGTCAAGACCCACCTCACCTCCTTTGGTGGAAGGTCTTGGAAAAGGGCCTTATTAGAAGATCTTAAGGCCCAGGTAGCTACATGCAGAAGGTGCCACTTTAGATAACCTGGTCCTCAGCCATTATGACGCAGATAAACTTTTAGAAGCCAAAGAAGGCTGAATCAAATTCCTCATCTGGTGGAAAAGGGGGTTTGTCCATCCTTATACTTAGCAAAATTAAAATAAAACATGTCTTTAAAAAAAAGGAGAAAAAAGCAATGTAAAATAAGACAATTGGAGCAAACTGCATATTTTTCAAATAATAAAAATAAGAGCACAGCCCACACAAGGTGTTTTTATTGCATGCAGCATAGCTGTTCCTAACCTGGTATCCTTTAGTTGGACTACAACTTCAGAATATCAAATCAGTATAGTACTGTTTTTGAATTTGGGGGACTTGAAGGGCATAAGAGTGAGGGAAGTTGCCTTAGTGTAATAACTGACATTGCCGGGGAAGCGTATCCTCTTCTAAATATACAGCAACAGCAAGTGGCTTTCTGCTCAGTTTGAGATCTCATTTCAAGGACCAGGGAGATACAAAAGAATGACGCTTGGGTGGGACACAAACTCACCCCATGCTTGAACGATAAGCCATCTCTGCTTGCTACGGCTTGGCTCCCTCCGGTTTATCAGCCCAGTGTCTTCTATCCATCCTTCCTCACTTCAATGAAATGCCCATTAAAGTGAGTAATGCACTAAGTGGACTTCATTATGGGATGCCTGTGCTTGCCTATTGTTCTCGATTATTTCATATCAGAGCAGCCTTATCTTCCCTCAAAATGCTTCCATTTAAGCCCCATTCATCTTTCAAATTCTTCCCTGCTCCCTTGTCTCTCCAAGACTCATTGCCCTCTTCCACCCTGCTTTCTCTCATGTTTCTGGTTTTTTCTGTGCCGCTGCGCACACAAAGAAAATTGTGTGATTCCTCAGCACGGCAACACAATGGGGAGGGGGGCAGGGAATGTGAGTGTGATCGGTGGCCTTCGAGGAGTCCTGCTTTGCTCGACTCTCGCAAAGAATGGCTATCTTTCTCGCAAGTGGAAAAAAACAAGGATGTTCCACGGAGCTCCCCCAAATCATTCAAAATGCCAGCTGTAGGCATTTGGCACTCAGGTGAAGCCTTCAGAAACATCCCTGGGGCCTGCCTGCCCTTCATCCCATTGTCTCCTGGGGCAGTTGTGGAAGTTTTGGCTGTCTGATCATGCCACCCACTTCAAGGCACAGTGAGATGCATAAACAAAACTCTGGGCCGGAATGACAGCAAAAAAATATCTGGAGAGAAAGGGAGTGAAAAGAACGATCATCTCCCATTGTCAGGGTTGTTCTACGACTGCTATAAGGAACTGGAACTTTTCACTCAGACTACTGATATCCTCTAGATCAGGGGTAGGCAACCTTGGCACTTTTATGACTCATGGACTTCAACTCCCAGAATTCCTGAGCCAAGCTGGCTCAGGAAATCTGGGAGTTGAAATCCACGAGTCATAAAAGAGCCAAGGTTGCCTACCCCTGCTCTAGATCATGGCCCTTTTATGACTTGGGCACTTCAACTCCCAGAATTCCTGAGACAGCATAATCAAGCTTCCCCTACGACAGGAGTCTTCAAACTTGGCCCTTTTATGACTTGTGGACTTCAATTCCCAGAATTCCTCAGCCAGCATGCCTGGCTGAGGAGTTCTGGGAGTTGAAGTCCACAAGTCATTAAAAGGGCCAAGTTTGAAGACCCTGACCTACGAGGACTCTTCTAATTGCCCACTTATTTGGGTGCACGGTCTGTAACCTACACTGCCCTTTTCTGCTTTCCCTGGAACTCACTTTGATCACAACATAGGCAGGTGAAAAATACAAAAACAGAAAGATCTCCTTACGTGCCTTGAAGTGTGTGTGGCATTATTGCATCCTTTTTCCATACCGACCCACTCCGGCCCTTAGATACTCCGAAAAAGTGACCCTTTCCAACTACCACTGATCAAACTTAATCTAGTTCAATATTTCTTCACAATGGTTTTCCAGACAAATTTTTTTCCAGAGGAGGGGGGAAACCTGCTGCATGTATTCTCCATTATGATATTCTTCTCCTGTATGATTCTGTTTTGACAGAGGACTCTCACTGATCAACTTCTGCTTTGTTAGCAAAGCTGTCTTCAATAAAGGAGAATATTTGTGGCTCAGGGATAAAATGAGCGGTCCTCTGAGCTTGGCATTTTCTTGCAGCCCAAAACATCTCTGCACCAGCAATCAGCACCCAGATGTGCATAGCTTAACACCAAGATTAACATCAGGTCAACAATCAAGAAGTAAACAATATCTCAGTCAAGGAACTGCCAAACAAGCCAGCAGTAAACAGCCCAGCCAAGGCTTGCCAGATCCAGCCCACAGAGAAGCTATAAGCAGCTACAGCCCACCATGCCAGAAAGCCTGAAATGTCATACTTCTATCATGGCCAAGTGCCCAAGTTTCTATACTACAGGCCTGGGGTTCAAGCCACCAATCAGCTCAGTCACAGGTATCGTCTTCATCTCTCAGTTGCAGTTGCCCATCGGTGAAACTGGGGAGGGGGGCAAGGGGGTCACAAGCACTGTCAAAATCTTGTTACATAAAAAGAAACATAAATAACATTCAACCTCTCCTGTTCTGTGACCAGCATGATCTCAGTTTGGCAATCTGAAAAGAATGCACAAATGAAACAAACAAATTTGTCTAACACCTTCTGTCTGCATTTATCAGAAATTGGACTTCTTCTGTGCCAAAATGAGTGCCTGCTGGAAGGAAAAGAAGAATACGCATGTACCAGTCTGGAAGCAATTATAACGTAAAGCAAAAGCAAGCAGATCACAGCCTGGGGAAAAAGCACAGAGCACATACAGGAACCTTTGCAGTCTAATCTGATGCCCTGCAGATGGATTGGACCTCTATTCCCATCTTCCTCAGCTTTGGCTGAAGATGTTGGGAACCACAGCCCAACCTCTGGTTGATACAAAGTTCTGGTCCCCGTCATAACAAAGTCTACCTATGTGATCTCTAGCACTCTTTCAGTTTTGTTGAAATACTAAGGTGACTATATTTTTCTTTCAAGCCAAAAATGAAATGCAAGCCTCTAACAAGTTTCCATGCCCAGAATGTGAAATCTACACTGCACATTCTCAGCCGCAGGGACTATGATTCCCCCCCAAAATGTACTGAGGACTGTAAGTCATGAGAGTCCCATATGTGGTAGGAGACAGCCAGAGCCAAAGCAGAGGATCTTAATGAGGACAAGAGCCAACTGAAGGCAAACTGGCATTGCCATACAATAGCATGTTATCTGTCCTCTGCAGCTTCCCAGGCTAAAAACTGCTTGCTGCTCCAGGCTTTTGTTAAACTTCCCAGGAGCAAATCCCCTGCAAAGTTCAATGAGAATCCTGCTAGTGGCAGAAAATAACAAACAGATAAGTAAGGAAACTAGAGGCAGTGTAGGTTCTGCTAAGTAGCCTCAGGACATCTCAGTCCTGGCTCTAGCAAATGATCTCAACTGAAGGCATTTGTGAAACCTAGATTCTTGGAAATTGTACACAGAGTCCTGCCTAGCTATGTTTTCTCCCTGGAACTCATAACAGACCAGATTATGAGTATTAATATCACTATGAATATGTGTATTATGGACTCATAATAGACCAGATCTGATGAGAGAGTCACTGTGATATAGTGGCCAGCATATCAGACTTGGTGTAATGATCAAGCTACTCAAACTCCTAGAGCAGTGATGGAGAACCTTTTAGAGACCGAGTGCCCAAACTGCAACCCAAAACCCACTTATGTGTTGTTGGGTGCCGGGTGGGCGTGGCCCATTGGGTGGGGTATGGCCCATTGGGTGGGGTGTGGCCCATTGGGTGGGCATGGCCCATTGGATGGGTGTGGCTGCAGTGGTAACGGCAGACTGGGTGGGACTAAAAAGTTCAATCAATCAATTCCAACTTTGTGAGATCTTTCCCCCCCCCCGCGCGCGAGAAGTTGAAATTGATTGATTGATTGAACCTTTTTTTTTTTTTTTGCACACAGTGGCGGAGGCCTAAAGCAAAAAGATTTTATAAAACCCAGCTGAAGGCCTAGGACTGGGGCGACGGTGCGCGTGCCCACAGAGAGGGCTCTGCGT
This sequence comes from Crotalus tigris, assembly GCF_016545835.1. Classification (NCBI taxonomy): domain Eukaryota; kingdom Metazoa; phylum Chordata; class Lepidosauria; order Squamata; family Viperidae; genus Crotalus; species Crotalus tigris. The sequence continues at coordinate 31,553 of NW_024097724.1, forward strand.
GCCACCTGTGGCACACGTGCCATACGTTCGCCACCACGGTCCTAGAGACCCTCACAACGAAAGTCAAAATGCACCAACTGACTTGCAGACCAATGGAGATTCTCTGCCATCCAGGTCATGGTTGTCTCAAAGGTGATTTTTCAAAAGGCAATTGGACTTTCTTTTGATGAAAGTCCAGTTGCCTTTAAAAAAAAAAACAACACCTTTGGGATGACTTGTAGATGCATCCAAGGCAGCTGATTTAACATGTTTTGTTCCAGTCTGGGAAACAGCCCAGGAGCATACCTGCATCATTTACAGCATCCTGACAGCCAATCTCTATTCTGCCTCAGTAACGAGATGGGTGACGGGTGCGGTCCTGACAGTTTTAATGCCAGTCAAGTTAAAGTCAGGAATTAGTGGGTTTCCTGCAGATGGGGAAAAAATTGCCAATTGCAGGGCTAGGAGGGGAGAGGAAGTGGGGAGTTATGATAGAGTTGCACTGTCAAAACCTGATCTGTGTTGCGTCTCTCCTGGTTCACTAGGCATCTCCTGTTCACTCTGCTGATCAAGTGTGGCAGATCCCTCCCTCCTTGCTCTCTTATTCTTTACCCCTCGTTTAGTCTTTTTGCTCGCTCATCTTACTTTTGCCTTCTCTCATTTACTCTTCATTCACGCTCTTCATTCTTTCTTCCATTCTCTCCAATGCATTGTTGTCTGCAGGCTTATCTGCCTCTCACTCTCCCTTGTCCTGTGCCTCTTTCTCTCTATCTTGCTCCACCACCCACTGGTTCTTCCAACTGCTTCTTCCCATCTGTCATTCATGCACTCACTCATGCTTGATCTCCCTTGCTGAATCAAAAAAGCAGCTACTGGGAGCAGCTGGTAAGAAGTGGCAGGTGGATTCTCCCACTTCAGCCAGCACTGCTCTGCCACTTCTCAATTGGGGTATTTATCTCACCATGGAGATAAGGAACCCACCTAATGCCTGACTGGCATGTCATATTAGATGCTCAGGGCCTTCCTCCTCTCCCCTGTTGCCCAAGCGAAAATGGTCAGTCTATCACAAATTAAGGAGAATAGAAACCAGGTAAATAACAGCCCTTGCTGCATCATTGCAGTGCTTGTTGCTAAAGCATCACCAGGCAAAAGTTATGTTGGGCTGGGGATGAGATAATGATTGTGTCATGAGGACATGTCCTTAAAGAATATTAGCACGATGTCTGCAAGGTGCAATTAGATGGATATGTTATTGATCCCTACTTCTGGTAAAGTACATCTGTGAGGGCCAGTGGACCTTCAAACCTGAGGCACGGCTGAGATTAAATAACGAAAGAGGAATTTTGCTGGAAGCGTTTCTTCTGCATTTTTCTGGGAGCATGAGCTGGCTGGGAGGGGAAAAAAAACCCCTTAACAGCCATCTTTGTTTTGTTGCGGTGTGTTCTTAATGCATTGTAAATGTTTTAAAGAGAGATATTTGGTGTCAATTTGTGTCCCAAAAGACATAGGCATCTCCAGATTGAATGGCAAGTGCTGAGCTGGTATTCATTTTCTTCTTTTGGCTCTGCTTCTATTGTGGGTGAGGACAAGGTATGTTTGTGTGTGCATTTTTTTGCTTGTGTGTGTGTGGGGGGGGCAGCAAATAGCTGAAGGCAATAACTCTTGGCAGTCTTGCTTGGGTGGGACAGATCCAGTGGTAGATAGAGATACTACTATTTCAGAGTTACCGGAATAATAATTTACGGTGTTTACATACTACATTGAACTTGTTAGGTTGGCACAACATTCTCAGACCTGAATTAATCAACTAGGTTTTTTATTTCTATCAACCATAGAAATAAATAAAAAACAAATGAGAAGACTGAACGAAAGATAAGACTTCAAAGCTGACAAAATGAAAATCAGATTTTAGTCGCAAGACTTCTATAGGGTTGCTATCAAAACAAAATTGTTATCTTTATTAAGAATTAATCCACACTGCTTAGGACCTTCTTGTGTGGTTGCATGTTTTTAGCACTCCCATCACTGATCAGTTTTTACATGTCTTTAATACCTTTTCAGTTTTGCAGAATTTACCTCAAAAATGAAATACCAAAGTCTGGAGCCTTAGGTTGCTCAGCCTGTTCTTCTAGACAACATGGCTCTAAATGTGTGGGAATTCAATATAAGGTGAAAATATGGATGTTTTGGGGGCAAGGTGGACTTAACTCTTATCCTAGCTTACTCTTATCCTAGCTTACTCTGAAACTTAATAGCACTATGTTTTGGAAACAGTGATTGGCCTAGTGCCTAGTGATGTTATTAAGAAACCTCCTCCTGTCCTTTGAGAGCATTTTCAGGAATAAGCAAGACAATGGAAGTGTACTTACACTTAAAAGATCCTGCCCATCTGGAATATTGTGAGGATGTAGCCTGTACTCCAATGGTAGTGCTGAGTGAACCCCACATGTCCTGTGGCTAAGAGATATGATGAGACTTCCTATATCAGTGATGGCGAACCTTTTAGAGACCGAGTGCCCAAATTGCAACCCAAAACCCACTTATTTATCGCCGAGTGGCAGGTGGGCGTGGCCCACTGGGTGGGCGTGGCTATGGTGGTCGTGGCAGACTGGGTGGGTGTGGCCAAACTGGGCATGGTCACCTTGATGTTGCTTATGGGGAGGGATGCCTGTGGCAGCCAGGTAGGATTGGGGGAGATCCAGGGGGTCTCTGGCAGGTGGGGCGGTGGGCAGGAGGCTCGTCCTGCAGGGTGAGGCGAGGCAGGGCGAGTGTGCCATTGTCACAGGGCAAGGTGAGGCAGGGGCCAGGGCGGCTGCTGCCTGACACCATCGGCCCCCGCACACAGAGGCCAGCAAACGCATGGGGCCGACAGTGTCCGTCAGCAGCCACAGCCTGCCAGCCCCTCAACCGGTGCACTCTGGGGCTCTGCAGCCCGCCACCAGCAATTCAAAGAAGCCACCTCTGAGCTGGAAGGCCGGCTGACAGCTGAGGAGGCAATGCAGTGGGTCGTGCCCGGGAAAAGGAGAGTATGCGAGGCCAGGAAGGATGGGACAGTGGGGAGGGAAACCAGCCATGGTGGGATGCATCCGATCACGTGGGATCTCGGTGAATTAGCAGGCAGCTGGTTGAAGAGGGATGGTTGCCGTCTCCGGGGCATGGCGCACGTGCCCACAGAGAGGGCTCTGAGTGCCACCTCTTGGCAAATGTGCCATAGGTTCGCCACCACTGTCATATATTGTGTTCATCTGCAAACGTCACTCACAGAATTACTGGGAAAATAGTATGGAAGAATCTTTATAGTATCCTAAAGCTGAGAGGTGAAATGCTGACACAATAACATATATATCATAGAATGAATGTAAATGGTTTGGATGAAGATGTAATTAAGCCCTCCTTCCCCTGATTGTGTATGGCAGAATTTCGGTAGCAGCATGAAGTGGCCAAAAAACTATTATTGATAGACTACATAAAAAGGCTGTACCTTCAGTCAAGGCAGGGAAGGAGAAGGAGACACTGTGTCTTCTCCCACGGCTTTGTCAAATCTGCTGAATGTCACCCATTTGTTACAGCTGTCTTTGCAGTCCCATCTTTTATAGGCAAGGATACCATAGGAAACAAGGGTAGGGAGAGATTTTGGCCAGACACCAGCATAAACAAAGCTTAAGAACGCTGAACATTGTAAATCTGGGCTTGAAGTTGGAAAAGAATGCATGCTGGGTAACTCACGTGAGCACGAAAGTTCTGCCATTCAAAAAAACGAGCTGAGTTCTGTGCCAGAAGGATCCGTTGTTCCTTCTTCTCTTTGACAGCACAGATTCAGATCTCTTTATGAAAGACTACCGCTATGTAAACAACTATAGGATCTGTTTTTTAAGAGGCTAGATTCAGATGAGAGATGCTGTGAGAGGACTGGCCACAATAATGGATGCAGTAAAGGAGGGACAGTGATGCTGGAGAAAGGGAGACAGGAGAAGAAGGCACTGATCTCTTGATTGCAGAGAGGATCTGCAGGCAAAGACTAGAAGCAGACTTTTGTAAAGAGCCCCATGTTAAGTTGGCAAATAGGCTACGTTTGCTTATTCATCGGGTGTCCTAGGAAAATTCAACACTATTTGGATCACAGGAAAGAGCAAGTGTTGAATAATATAGGGAGAGAAAGAAGATTCATGAAAAAAAGATTAATCACCTGTAGTTGAGGTCACTTAAAAAATAAAAACCAAAACCAGAACCCCAAACCAACTTGTGGTTTGAATCAAACCTCTTTTGTATGCAAAGTAGGAACTCTAGCATAGAATGGTGTTTTTTTTTAAAAAAAAAAAATCAGAAACAAGTCTATTTATTGAGCATTGTCCTCACCTAAGTCAAACACATGGAAATGGACTTGTGTCAGAAAGTATACTTGATCAGGGAAGGTGGACTGGGCACAGCAACTGGTTGCAATCTGTGAAGCAAAATTACAACACAATGTGATATTTAATTCAGTGCTCACTGACGGAACTGTGGGTATATAGGAATCCTTTGGTCAACCAGTAACTACTACAGTATTGATAGAAGTAAGGTCTTCATCCTGGTTCATCCAAGCCGGGAATAAATAAGCAAACATGGTGACTGCTTTGGGAAGAAGGTTACAGTTTATTGCAGAAAGATGGTTCTTCAGGAAAGTGCAGAGGAGAAAGAAGGGCTGAGCACATGGGGCAGTAGGCTTTTATACCCCCTCTAGCCTTGCTTGGAATAGTTTCCTGTTCCTGTGGCATGAACCTTGAGGCTGTTTCTGAGTTTGTCTAGGCCTTGATATCTGTGGTTTAATTCTATTATCATATCCTGCTTCCCAGGTGATGGGGCTGACTCCTAGAGTTTGGATGGGGTATGCAGATCTTCTCTTTTGTCTTCTTGATTGCTCTGGCTTCAACTTTCTGATGGTTTTACATCTGCATTTGTATAGGGCTAAAGTCTTGCTTGGGGCAGAGAGATAGATTTGGGGCCAGGTTTGGTTTTAAAAAGTCCTTTGAGGAAAAATATATTTTTCTGCCTTTTTAATATTTCCTTCTGGGGGGGCTAACTTCCATCAGTATCATAGGAATTCCTTGCATTAGTCTTTCCCATGGACCCTCAGTTTTAACTTTTTCTCTCCTCTACGCCCTCCCTTTATATAATTTCAGCTCATGTCTAGCTTTTGTCTAGCAAGGAGGCATAGGCTCGGATAGTCCTGGGCAGTGCAGCCCAATTCTGTTCTTGCACGATGTGTTCGATGTGACAGTTTCAATAACCACATTATCCTTCTTGCCATGAACCTATTTACGCGGCTGTAATTGAAACCGTTTGTAATGCAGAGAGCTTTCAGAAGACAGAGAGGGATTCATACACAAGGCAGGCGGAAAGTTTGTTGTTGATGATGCGTGTGGTGGAGAGGCAGGCCTGGGTCAGAGGCAGAATAATTTCCATAGAGGAATCAGGGCTGGGACTGGGAGCTCCAGCAAGTGTAGAACTGATCATGATTGAGCTGATGTGATTATTCCACCTTGGTACATTTATCTTCCAAATATTCCTCTCTTTTTTAAATAAACATTTTCCTGTGAATGACCCTCAGAAGGGCTATGATAGCTGTTCACCACTGCTCTTTGCAATTGCTCTCATGCTTTGTCTGCAAACAAGATTCAAGTCAGTGGCTTGATTGGCAGAAACATTCACAGCCTGTTTTTTCTTCTTCTTCTTTTTTTTGCAAAGCTCAGTGGAGCTTGTTCGCTGCACCTCCTGCATTTTCTATTTCATCTCATCTTAGCATTTAAAATATACCTAGACCTGGGGGGGGGGGGGCCTTTTTTCTATAGTCTCTAGCAGGATACAGAATCTGGTTCACAACATTTTGATCTGTGAGCCACAATGCCATGACCAAGTTTGGGATCAGCTGCTTTTTAATAGGGAACACTATCTAAGGGTGCGATATTTTGCAGCACAAGCCAGAGATTCAGCTAATGACTTGGTGTGAGTTTGCACTACTCTGTATAATCTGGAGCACAGGTTAGATGGTTTCCTTCTTGCCTGAGTATAAACTATACTTTTTTTTGTGACTATATAGCTATGAGGAAGATATGAATGCAGCACATATGTCAGAGGGCTTTTCTGGCAAAATGATCTTTACTCATTAGGGAGACAAAACTGAGTGCAGCGCCTCATTAAATGTGCAAAGTTAGGTCTTCCTGGGTGTAATGCATGAAACAGCCATATGGTCCTCTTTTCGAAGTGCTTGTATTCCCATGAGAAGATGAAAATAAACAAAGACACAGTGATGACACAGTCATGTTAAAGCTAAGCAAATGTAGTTCTGATCTCTGCATGAGTGGAAACCAAATTTGGGGGCTGAGATCTCCTTGAATTCCCTTCATGGAAGGAAGAAAGGACCTTAGCTCCAATAGCAATTGTAATGGTAACGCATGTCAAACAATCGTATCTAACCCACAGCAGAGCAGAAGATAAATCAGTTAAAAGCTTGCCCCTTGTTTTTCAGTCCAAGACTATGAAAGATGGCAGCTTGCTAAATGTCCTCGGGAGTTCTGATCAAAATGATTTCTCAAAGAAAAGCCCCCTTTCCTTATAAGTGGGGGAAAGGGAGGCTACATTAAACTGTCTCCATTAGAAGGTGACGGGCTGCAGCTTTGCCATTTTTTATTTCATAAGCATATGAGGAACACTGGGCTGCATTCGCACAACATGCTATCTTAGGCAAAAAAAGGGATTTAGATAGTTTGCGGTCCACCGGGTTACAGAAACCCAGCCATTGCCACAGCATGTTGCATAAACTTGGCAGTTACCTGGAGCCCTAATGTGATGTATTTGTTTGGTATATGCTGTGTGAGCCCAGCTATGTGCTATTTTATGAGAAGGATTTGCTGAGCCACCTACATTTTCTCTCTGGACCAATGGATTTGATTGCGTTTCCAAATATTAATGGAACAATGTGTTTATTCTGGTTCTGAAGGCATGTAGATTTAGTGTTTTGTGAAGCATCCACAAGCATTTACCCACTTGCTTCACTTATTGTTGTTCTCTGCAGTCAGTCTTTCCTAGATCAACCCCTAGAACCACCCTCCCCACCCCCAAGGTTTGCAATCTTCTCAAAGGTTTGAGATACAGTGTTTGGATGTCATACCCAGGAAGCGATTATTAGTAAAATAGAACAGGATGGGTAGGGAGGGCAATTTTCAGACTAATGCTAAATCCATTACAGCAACCACCTCAGAAGGCTTGGAGCAGTGCCCGGCAAACACTTGTCTGAGTTTTTGTGCATAGCAAAAAACTGTTGTTAAGGGACCATTTAAGTACAGCAGCACTAAGACCTCCTACTAACAGCTTTCTTACAGCAGTGCCTTTCCTGCATCTCTAAAACTGAATGACTTACTCACTATAGCAAGATTCTGAGCTCTGGGAAAATAGTAGCAGCTAGCACTACAACCCCAAAAATATTTTTAGCTATTGGGTTGACTCCTTCCTCCTATCAGAACAGCTGTGCTGTTATACTTCTTTCCTAGTTATACTCATTTAACCCCTATTTCCCACCAAAGTTCTTCTGTACGGGGTGGCACTCTCTTGCCTTCTTGTATCTTTAGATCTCCTACCTTGCTTTTACTACTTGGTCCCAAGCAACAGAACTGTGCCTTTGAATGCATTCTTGCATACATTCTTACATACCATTCTTCCAAATGCACTGCCTGGCACCTCTGCACTTCATCAGATAGTTTTTAGAGATTTTTTTTTAAACTGGGAACTGCTTAGAGATGCCGGTGGAAAACATTTTTCCATTTTGCCTTGCCCCAATGTGAAACAGAGAGGTGGAAGGAAAGAGGGAAACAAATGCACAACCTGTAGATCAAAGGCTGCACATGTCCTGCCTGCATTCAAGTGAAGAACAGCACCTGTTACCATTCCTTGTTTGAATCTTGTTAAACAAGGCATCATACCTTAGCATAGCTGTTGGCTAAAGTCTGACTTGGGGGAATGGAAGTGGACTTGGAATACGTGAAGTATTAATACCACTTTACAATGCCTTGGTAAGGCCACACTTGGAATACTGCATCCAGTTTTGGTCACCACGATGTAACAAAGATGTTGAGACTCTAGAAAGAGTACAGAGAAGAGCAACAAAGATGATTAGGGGACTGGAGGCTAAAGCATATAAGGAACAGTTGCTGGAATTGGGTATGTCTAGTTTAATGAAGAGAAGGACGAGGGGGGACATGACAGCAGTATTCCAATATCTCAGGGGCTGCCACCAAGAAGAGGGAGTCAAGCTATTTTCCAAGGCACCTGAAGGCAGGACAAGAAGCAACGGATGGAAACTAACCCAAGAGAGAAGCAACCTAGAACTAAGGAGAAACTTCCTGACAGTTAGAACAATTGACCAGTGGAACAACCTGCCTCCAGAAGTGGTGAATGCTCCAACACTGGAAGTTTTTAAGAAGAGACTGAATGGCCATTTGTCTGAAATGGTATAGGGTTTCCTGCCTGAGCAGGGGGTTGGACTAGATCACCTCCAAGGTCCCTTCCAACTTATTATTATTATCAATCATCGCACAGTCAGCCAGATGTTCAGACTGGATTTGGCATTTTGTCTACCTATCGAGTCCTTACCCAGGACCTGGGATAGGCAGAAGTAGATGTTTGATGGTATTATAGGTATCGTCGCAGGATGGAAGCAGTTCCTAATAAGGCCGCCTTTTGCAATTGACTAATAGCAAATTTGTCAATGCCAATGGTGTTCAAGTGTGCTCCAGTTGTTTTGGGATTGCGCCAAGGAGCCTAGACTATTGGTACTACCCTTGCTTGCTTTTGCCACAGTCTTTCTATTTCTATTTGTAGGTCTTTGTATTTTGTTATCTTCTCCAGTTCTTTCTCTTCTATTCTGCTGTCTCCAGGCACTGCCACGTCCACTATCCAGACTTTTTGTCTTTCTTATCGACAATTGTTAAGTCTGGGGTGTTATGTTGCAGGTGCTTGTCTGTTTGAATTCTGAAGTCCCAGAGCAGTTTAATTTTATCATTTTCTATGACTTTCTCTATTTTATGATCCCACCAGTTTTTGCTTACAGGCAAATGATATTTTTTGCAGATCTTCCAATGCACCATTGTTGCTACTTTGTCATGTCGCTGCTTGTAATCAGTCTGTGAAATCTTCTTGCAACAGCTTACCAGTGGTCCACTGTTTCTTCAGCTTCTTTGCATAGGCGGCACTTACTGTCTGTTGCTGTCTTCTCAATTTTGACTTTGTATGCATTTGTCCTTAAGGCTTGGTCTTGTGCAGCCAGAATTAGTCCCTCGGTCTCTTTCTTCAATTTTCCTGCTCTTAGCCATTGCCAGGTTTTATTATTATCTGCTTTCCCAGCTATTTTTTTCATGTATTGGCCATGTAGTGCTTTGTCTTCCCATGCCTCTATTCTGTTCTTCATTTGGTCTTTCTTGTAGGCCAGTTTGGTCTCTCCAGTAGTTAGTAAGCCTTCCTGATATACTAATTTCAGTGCATCTTCATCATTGTTCTTCAGATATTCTTCCAAAGCCATTTTTTCTTCTTCAACCATCTGATGTACTTGTACATTCCACGCCCACCTATTTGCCTTGGTAGATAAAGTCTATCAATGTCACTGCGTGGATGAAGGGCATGATTCATTGTCATTATTTTTCTGGTCTGCCTATCCATTGCTTTTAGTTCTGCTTGAGTCCAGTCCACTATTCCAGCTGTGTACCTAATGACTGGGATTGCCCAGTTGTTGATTGCCTTTATGGTATTTCCTCCATTGAGTTTGGATTTTAAGATCTTCTTCACTCTCTTGATGTATTCACCTCTAATCTTTTTCTTGACTTCAGTGTGCTTGATGTTGTCAGCTTGAAGGATACCCAAGTATTTGTAGTATTCTTCCTCATCCAGACTCTTAATGTTATTTTCGTGGGGCATCTTGATTCCTTCAGTGTTCACTATTTTTCCTTGTTTGATAGTAAGTGTGGCACATTTGTCCAAGCCAAACTCCATTACAATATCTTGGCTATATATACGGACAGTGTTGAGCAGCGATTCTATTTCAGATGATGTTTTTCCATACAGCTTCAGATCATCCATGTAAAGGAGATGGGATAGTCTGGCAGATGTTTTTGATGTTTGATAGCCATGTCCTGAGTTATTCAGTATTGTTGACAGAGGAAACAGTGCAATAACAATAGTAATGGGATAATGAATCTCCTTGAATATTCCTCTCTTGATATTAACCTCTCCCAGCTTTCACCATTGATCTGCAACTGTGTCTTCCATTGTGCCATCGATCTTTGCACAAATTTTCTGATGTTTCTACTTACTCCTGTTATTTCTAGGCACTTGATTATCCAGTCATGTGGCAGAGAGTCAAATGCCTTTTTGTAGTCAATCCATGCCACATTCAGGTTGGTCTTCCTTCTCTTGCAGTTTTCCAAGATCATTTTGTCTATTAGGAGTTGATCTTTTGTTCCTCTGCTATTGGGGCGGTTTCCTTTCTGCTCAGGTGGAAAGAGATTGTTTTCAACTAGATGCTGTTGCACTGCATCAGCTACTACACCAGTTAGTAATTTGAAAGTTGTTGGTAAGCAGGTAATTGGCCTGTAGTTACCTGGTGTTGCCCCTTTTGCTGGATTTTTCATTATTAGGTAGGTTTTCCCAGTTGTTAGCCACTTTTCAATTTCTCCTCCTTGTAATATATTGTTGAACTGTTTGGCAATGAGTGGGTGTATAACAGTTAGATGTTTCAACCAAAACCCATGCAGTTCATCTTCACCTGGTGCTGACCAATTTTTGATTTTCTTTGCTCTTTTTTCTACCATTTTTGTTGTTATTACTAGTTCTTTCATTTCAACTTCTGTTTTATTTGCAGCCACCTCTTTTAACCAAGCTGCATCCTTGTTGTATTTCTTTGGGTTATCCCATATCTGCTTCCAGAATTGCACTGTTTCTTCCTTGTCAGGTACTGACTGATTCCTTGCAGTTTCTCCATTGATGGATTGGTAGAAACGTTTCTGATTGGATTGAAAATGGAGGTTCTGCCTATAGTTTGCAATTCGAGCTTCATATCTACTGATTTTCCTGGCTATAGCTGTTATTTGTTGCTTTATTATTTCCAGTGCTTCCTTGATCTTCCTTGTTTCTAATTGGTATTTCTTGATTAGGTATTCTTTGGTCTTCTTGTTCTTCAGCTTCTTTTCTTTCATCTGTTCTAGCTTGCTTGCCTGTGATCTTAACTTGCTGATCTTATTTTCTAGTCTAACCTTCCATTTTTCTGGTGCACTGTTTGTTTGTTTTTCTTCTTTGTTGATTTTGCATCCAGGTATTCTGTTATAACTGCAGCTGTGCTGTACATTAGTTGGTTTGTTTCTTGCAGTGAATTGGTGCTTATACTTGATATTGCAATATTTGCATCTTTTAATGCTTGTGCTAGCTGTTCTTGGAACAAGCGCAAGCAGGTAGCCTTAATCTGTTGTTTTTGTGCTGTTCTGATGCTTAGGTATTCTTTGTTTCAATTTTTTATTCTTTATTAGAGGGGTTTTGTTCTTCCTGAGAAGAGGTGCCTGGTTCCAATGATAACAGTTTGTATATCTCTGCTGGATTCCTTCACTGCCAACTCCCCCTGGTTTGCCTCTACATTCTGAATTACTTCTGGTAAGGCTTTGATTTCTTTGCCTTGGTTAAACCTTTGCAGTTCGTCCAATTCTGTTTCTGTGAATACTTTATTTCGTGTTATAAATCGGCATTGATCTGCTAGTCTCTGTTCTGTTATTTCTGATTCTGGATGTTGTTTTTTCCAGAACTGGTGCATTCGTTTTAGATATCCTCTTCTTGTTGGACTTGATCTGTAGTAACAGATCATTATTTCTTTGTTTTCAATCACTGTGTATCTACGACGGGTAAACATCTTTTCTTCCAGTAGTTCTGCAGCTGCTGGCCCTGGTTGCTCAGCCAACAGTCCTGAGTCCTGTAACCCATTTTTCACCAGATATCCAGGAACTCCAATATCTAGTGCGGACCTTGTTAACCCGGGCGATGTCCGAGCCGGTATGGCATTCTGCAATTTACATCTCACCATATATTTTATGGGACAGACACTCTTTGTCTGACTCCTCTGATGAGATCTGTCCAGTATGGTTGAACCTCTGGCATAGCTCTCATCTTCCTCAGAGTATACAAGCCCCACAACCACGTCAAGGTAGTGCCTCACTGGGGGATTATTATTATTATTATTATTATTATTATTATTATTATTATTATTACTATTATTATTATTTATCGATCATATCGCACAGTCAGCCAGATGTTCAGACTGGATTTGGCATTTTGTCTACCTATCGAATCCTTACCCAGGACCTGGGATAGGCAGATGTGGATGTTTGATGTATTACAGATATCGTCGCAGGATGGAAGCAGTTCCTAGTAAGGCCGCCTTTTGCAATTGACTAATAGCGAATTTGTCAATGGCAATGGTGTTCAAGTGGTGCTCCAGTTGTTTTGGGATTGCACCCAAGGAGCCTATCACTATTGGTACTACCCTTGCTTGCTGTTGCCACAGTCTTTCTATTTCTATTTGTAGGTCTTTGTATTTTGTTATCTTCTCCAGTTATGGTAGATTGCTATTCTCTATCTTTCGGCCTGCCGTCCCTATCCCAGACATTTTTATCTTTCTATTGCACAATTGGTTAATTCCTGGTGGTTTCTGTGTTGCGTTCGTGTCTGTTTGAATTCTGAAGTCCCAGAGCAGTTTAATTTTAATCATTTTCTATGACTTTTCTCTATTTTATGATCCCACCAGTTTTTTGCTTACAGGCAAATGATATTTTTTGCAGATCTTCCAATGCACCATTGTTGCTACTTTGTCATGCCGCTGCTTGTAATCAGTCTGTGCAATCTTCTTGCAACAGCTTACCAAGTGGTCCACTGTTTCTTCAGCTTCTTTGCATAGGCGGCACTTACTGTCTGTTGCTGTCTTCTCAATTTTGACTTTGTATGCATTTGTCCTTTAGGCTTGGTCTTGTGCAGCCAGAATTAGTCCCTCGGTCTCTTTCTTCAATTTTCCTGCTCTTAGCCATTGCCAGGTTTTATTGTTATCTGCTTTCCCAGCTATTTTTTTCATGTATCGGCCATGTAGTGCTTTGTCTTCCCTGCTCTATTCTGTTCTTCATTGGTCTTTTCTTGTAGGCCTTTGGTCTCTCCAGTAGTTAGTAAGCCTTCCTATATAACTAATTTCAAGTGCATCTTCTCATTGTTCTTCAGATATTCTTCCAAAGCCATTTTTTCTTCTTCAACCATCTGATGTACTTGTAGCATTCCACGCCCACCGATTTGCCTTGGTAGATAAAGTCTATCAATGTCACTGCGTGGATGAAGGGCATGATTCATTGTCCTTATTTTTCTGGTCTGCCTATCCATTGCTTTTAGTTCTGCTTGAGTCCAGTCCACTATTCCAGCTGTGTACCTAATGACTGGGATTGCCCAGGTGTTGATTGACTTTATGGTATTTCCTCCATTGAGTTTTGATTTTAAGATCTTCTTCACTCTCTTGATGTATTCACCTCTAATCTTTTTCTTGACTTCAGTGTGCTTGATGTTGTCACCTTGAAGGATACCCAAGTATTTGTAGTACTCTTCCTCATCCAGACTCTTAATGTTATTTTTGTGGGGCATCGTGATTCCTTCAGTTTTCATTATTTTTTCTTGTTTAATAGTAAGCGTGGCACATTTGTCCAAGCCAAACTCCATTACAATATCTTGGCTATATATCCGGACAGTGTTGAGCAGCGATTCTATTTCAGATGATGTTTTTCCATACAGCTTCAGATCATCCATGCAAAAGAGATGGGATAGTCTGGTAGATGTTTTTGATGTTTGATAGCCGTGTCCTGAGTTATTCAGTATTGTTGACAGAGGAAACAGTGCAATAACAAATAGTAAGAGTTGATCTTTTGGTCCTCTGCTATTGGGGCGGTTTCCTTTCTGCTCAGGTGGAAAGAGACTGTTTTCAACTAGATGCTGTTGCAATGCATCAGCTACTACACCAGTTAGTAATTTGAAAGTTGTTGGTAAGCAGGTAATTGGCCTGTAGTTACCTGGTGTTGCCCCTTTTGCTGGATTTTTCATTATTAGGTATGTTTTCCCAGTTGTTAGCCACTTTTCAATTTCTCCTCCTTGTAGTATATTGTTGAACTGCTTGGCAATGAGTGGGTGTATAACAGTTAGATGTTTCAGCCAAAACCCATGCAGTTCATCTTCACCTGGTGCTGACCAATTTTTGATTTTCTTTGCTCGTTTTTCTACCATTTTTGTTGTTATTACTAGTTCTTTCATTTCAACTTCTGTTTTATTTGCATCCACCTCTTTTAACCAAGCTGCATCCTTGTTGTATTTCTTTGGGTTATCCCATATCTGCTTCCAGAATTGCACTGTTTCTTCCTTGTCAGGTACTGACTGATTCCTTGCAGTTTCTCCCTTGATGGATTGGTAGAAACGTTTCTGATTGGATTGAAATTGGAGGTTCTGCCTATAGTTTGCAATTCGAGCTTCATATCTACTGATTTTCCTGGCTATAGCTATTATTTGTTGCTTTATTATTTCCAGTGCTTCCTTGATCTTCCTTGTTTCTAAGTGGTATTTCTTGATTAGGTATTCCTTGGTCTTCTTGTTCTTCAGCTTCTTTTCTTTCATCTGTTCTAGCTTGCTTGCATATGATCTTAACTTGCTGATCTTATT